>NW_015167566.1:644317-663982 GCF_001447785.1 Gekko japonicus | reverse complement strand
GATTACAGAACGAGAGAAAAATCCCTTTATTTGTTTCTTATATGCCAAACACATGAAATCAGCATTAACATGCTACTTCATGCAACTTGCTAAGCCGGCAAGACGCTTGGGTTTGTGAAGATGACCAACAAAGGCAGAGTAGGAGGAGGCAGACAGAACTCCCCTAATTTCACAAACCACAAATCATGAATTAAAAAACAAAATCCGAAAAGCTTGAGTGTATGGGCAACAATAGCCTTGGATCTCACTGTAAGCAGACCTTGAGAGACCTTCTGTCTGAGGACTGCCAAAAGCCACCATGGGCCTCTGGACAGATAACCCCTCTGGGCTCATCCAGGCCTAACCCAATCATTATATGAAAACAAATCACATGAGCTGCCCAGCTCCATACCCCTCCCCACAGCTGAGGTCTTCAGATCTTTGCAAGAGGCTTTGTTTTGGGTGTCAAGAGTTCTGTGGATGCGGATGATAGTCCACTGGCTCCTTAAGAGTCCACTGGCTCCTTAAAAGCTAATAATCTTTAAGGTGTCACTGGACTTCAGTTTTATTCTGCTACAATAGACTAACACAGCTATTCTTCCAGAATTAGGAGGATACCATTTTACCTACCAAAGGAAGGCCCATTTGATCAGTCCTCCTCTACAGAGCTATCAGGAGGATGGCAGTAACATTTTCTTTAGAAAGTCTTTAAATCTAGTAGTGGTGGTTGATGCGTTTAAAATAATACAGCAGACTGTTTTGCTTTTTATGGGCCTGATCAGATGCACATCTGATTAAAACAGTTCCTGAGCCAGTATCCAGCAACCAATGTGAATCGCTTTTGCGGTTTTTCGCAAAAAATCTCCTTATCTGGACCAAAGGAACAGGGAAATAAAAATTAATAAATAAAACACACAATCACTAAATAATAAAATTAAATAACTTGTAATTAACTACAAAGCACCTACTGCTAATGGTCCTTGGAAATGGGATGCATTTGATTTTTACACACAAAAATGTATTTTAAAAACCTGATTTTATAGTATCTTTTACAACACAACACTTGATCATTTAAAAACTTTTCATACTCACTTAACTCCACTTTGAGTGTAATTGAAATAAACAGTGAACGAGTTTTAAGCCTGAAATAATTGACTTTGGGTTATATAATCCTGCCTTCAGTAATGTTTTGGCAAAATATTTTCAAATTGTTTTGATTAAAGTGCACATTATGCCATAAACTGCATATGTGAAACAGTGATTATGGCTGGGATCCAAAGTGTGGCTTAGACATGTGTAAGCACTTGAGGGTGTGTACTGTGGCTTCTCTGTTTTCAATTTCCAGCTGCAGCTCCTCTCACCGCACCAGGGACCACTCCCATGTCCCATGGGTTGGGGGAATCGGCAATCTGGCTGTCTAAGGTGCGGCCACTGGCTGCTATACAAGCAGAACCTCTCTCAACTCAAGCATCTGTTACAGGAAGACACTTTGGTCTTTGTCCTCCAGTCGAAGAGACCCAACTAGGTATCTGTCTAGTTTGGGAATACTGGGATTTAGCTGCTAAGCGAAAGGTCAATTCAAAAGGAAGAAAATGAACCTGGCAAGTCTCACTAGGTATTATTACCACAGTTTGGCTTACACTGACTTTTCACTCACTCCAACTAAAATCAATCACAAGTGTTGTTAATATTAATAGCACTATGTTTTTCCCTTTATTATTGGACAAAGAAGAAGAAGAAGAAGACAAAGAAGAAGAGGAGGAGGAGGAGGAGATTGGATTTATACCCCGCCCTTCACTACCCAATGGAGCCTCAGAGTGGCTTACAAACTCCTTTCCCTCCCCCTCCCCACAACAGACACCCTGTGAGGTACATGGGGCTGAGAGAGCTCTGACAGAACCTGCTCTTTTTCAAGAACAGCTGTGCCAGAACTATGGCTTGCCAAGGTCATTCAGCAGGTGCAAGTGGAGGAGTGGGGAATCAAATCCAGTTCTCCCAGATTAGAGTCTACGCACATAACCACTACACCAAACTGGCTCCACACCAAACGGGGGACCTGTTATTTCACTTGGTGTCAGAGAAACAGCCAATCTTCTCTTGGTAGTTATGCTTTCATAGGGTGGCTTCTACTTTTTTGCTTTTTCTTCCCCAAATGACAAAATTGCACCCTCTGTGCCCACTGAAGTCAGCAAAGGATATTACACAGGATGTTCATGAAGAAGCTTCAAGATCATGACCTGAAAGATCCCCCTTCTTTTGCTTTGATTGTTTAACATCCAGTCTGATGAAGAGTTCTAATGAGCTTGAAAGCTTACACTCTTGTTTTATTTTATTGGGTTTTGTACAAAAGGTATCACATGGCTTTTGTACTTGAATTCTGCACAGTAAAGGAAATGTTACTTCTTTGCTATCACTGCATCAACTAGTTAGCAACCAGCCCAAGTATTTTTGCTCCGGGGCTTCCTAAGATCTAGTTTGGTGTAGTGGTTAGGACTGCAGACTCTAATCCGGGAGAGCTGGGTTTGATTCCCCACACCTCCACATCTAGCTGCTGGTGGGACCTTGAGTCAGCCACAAGTTGTCTCAGAGCTGTTCTCTCAAGAGCAGTCCTTGAAAGAGCTTTGTCAGCCCCACCTACCTGACAGGGTGTCTGTTGTGCGGAGGGGAAAGGAGATTGTAAGCCACTTTGAGACTCCTTCAGGTAGTGCAGGACAGGGTGTAAATCCATCCTCCTCCTCCTCCTAAATATGAGCCCTTATTTTCTCAGGAACAGGTGATTAGTTGTAATGATTTTGCAAAGTTTTTTGCTGATAAAAATACGTTCAGATTTGGATGCTGGTTGTAACATAACACAGTCAGGAGACGTGTCCGACACACTGTCTGGTCCGTTTATGGATTATTTTGACCCAGCTACTGTGATGGATATTCGCAGGATCTTGGGCTCTGTGACAGCCAACACCTGTGCTCTGGATCCTTGCTCATCCTGGTTGAAGATATCATGTAAAGACCACATTAATGAGTCCTTGATGTCCATCATAAATGAATCAGTGACTCATGGTGCCTCTCCTCAGCCTAACAGAGGAGGTTATCCATCCACTACTTTAAAATACCAGTGCTACAGAAAAACTATGTGACCAGTTATCCAGTCTGGCTAATTATTGCCCAGTCTCTAATCTGCCCTTTTTGGGCAACAGAGTGGTTGCAGACTAACTTTAAGTCTTCCTGCATAACTCATCTGCCCTGGACATTTTTTCAGTCTGATTTCAGGTTACGGTAGAAATTATACTCGTCACTGTAATTTATGATCGGTGTCTGAATGTAGAAAAGGGCCATGCCTCTTTGTTGTTCCTCTCGGATCTTTCTGCAGCCTTTGATGCAGTGGACCAAGCCATCTTGCTATGCTATTTTGGAGGCAGAAGTAGGTATCAAGGGATCTAACTCTGGACTGGTTTAAATTGTTCTTCACCAACCAAACTTAGAGGGTTGCCATGGGAAACTGGTTGTCATCAGTGTGGAATTTGTCCTGTGGGGTTCCACAAGGCACTGACCTATTCCTCATGCTATTCAATCTCTATGTAAAGCCCTTAAGAGAAACCATTTGTAGTTGGGTGGACTTGTGAGATATCTAAATCTCCTGGTGATGCCAGAGAGGTCTTGGGCCACTGCATGGCTGCCATGGTTATATGGCTAAGACTGAGCAACTTGAAACTGACTCCTGAAAAGACAGAGGGAAGGCTGGTTGGGAATACTGAGAGGTCTTGAAGGACACTGTGCTTCCCATCTTCCATGGGGTTCAGCTGAACATTGTTGACTCACTTAAGAGCCTAGGGAACCAACATTACTGCTGGAGAAGCAGGTTGGTGAAGCTGCAAACCCCCCCCCCTTTTTTTTCATCTTCATTTAGCCTGGAAGATGGCCCCTTAGTTTCACTTGGCCAACCTCACCACATGGATCCATGTCACGGTGACATCAATACTAGACTATCGGTAAGGTACTGGTTATCCCATATAAAACCCTTCATGGCAATAGAGCCTCTTATCTGCAAGAGTGCCCTTCGTCCTACACTCCCCCATTACAGCATCATTCATCTGGGCAAAGCCTCCTGTAGGTGCCATCCTACAAATGGTTAAGATCCAACAACTACCAATAATTTATTTATTTATTTATCTCATTCAACTTTCTATCCCGCTCACCCCCCTAAGGGGCTCTGAGCGGCTTACAATTCTAATTTTTCCGAACAATCCTAATCTAGGGCCACATGTAAATTGGGAAGGTGAAATTCCTACACCTAATCTAGGGCCACATGTAAGTTGGGAAGGTGAAATTCCTACCAGGCACCCTTGTTCTGTAGCAGATCTTCTTCCTTGCGAGGGGATAGTCCGGCGGTGACCCTTCTTCGGCGCTGGTCTTTGTTGTTCCACTTCTCCGGCTGTCGTAACTCCGGCTGTCGTAACTCCGCCTCCAGGCCAGGACCACTTTGTGCTTCTGCGCATGCTCGCAGCAGCCTCTATCCAAGTCAGGCTCCGGCCTGCCGCGTCGCTCCGCCTCCGCGCCTAGTTGGTCCGGCCTCCTTCATCCATCGCCTCGTCTCGCCAGCCACCATTTTCCCACCGCCGCCACTTATCTCCGCTCTCCGCTCTCCGCCCTCGCCGCTACAACCGAGGTGGGTGCCCCCCTGCTCTAGTAGCAGGTCCCCATTTTATCTACTTGCCCTTTAACGGGCTTTCGAGCCGCTGGGTCAACGTAAGCTGGGACATAGGGCCAGGAGCTCACCCTGACCGCGGTGGGGGATCGAACAGTTGAAGCTGTTTGCCCAGATGTTTTTTAAAGCAGGCTTCCCTTACTGCCTGTGCCACCGCTCCCGCAATAACACGTGCATTCTCTGTTGTGGCCCCTGCCTTGTGGATCAGGCTGCCTGAGAAGGTCAGAGAGGCTCCCGCACTTCTGTCATTTCACAAACTATGTAAAATTATGTAGAACAGAGCTTTGGGAATGCGTTTTTATAAAAGGAAGTGGACTATGCCATTGTGTATGGTATATACTACCTGCCTGTTGGTATTATCCTGCTCTTACTGCATTGCTTCCCACTTTTGTAATACCGTTTTTGATACTGTTGTTTGATATCACATCTAATGCTTTTTGCTTTGTTTTAAATATGTGGAGTCATATTCCTATTGCATTGCTTATTAGATACCTCATCCTATGGATTGTATTGACTTACACTGTGTAAACTGCATTGAGTCTCACGGAAAAAGACAGACTAGAAATAGAATTTTAAAAAGGAGTTCTGTAATTGTAGCACAGCCAGTAACCATACAGATCCTGTGGTTTACCTATGGGGTGAAGTTTATTACAGTCTTAGAAGGGCATGGATAAGAAACTGGAAAGCAAATAAGTTAATGATTGTAGTTTGTATTTCTCACACAATGTCCCCCCCCCACCCCAGCCACTGTGAAAGAGATGAGAGTTTCTGTACAGATGATGTTATTTATATGTGTGTAACTTCTGTCTATATCTTTAGTCCACTCTTCATCCACAAAGTTCTTAGTAATTCACATGATTCTTCCTTCTCCCAACAACAATGGGAGTAAGCGAGATGTAACTGGCCCAATGTAATCCAATGACTACCATGACGGCACAGGGATTTGAGCCACATCTGTCAAGTCTTAGTCCAACATTCAAGTCACGGCACTGCTAAAATGCAACGTTTGAAAACTGTACGGCATGCACGTACTTTTACACGTTTGCAGCGAAAAAGCTGGGAGTGCCATGATTGGCCACAGCTGCCCAACGTGAGTTTTTGAAGCATACAAATGGAGAAAATAAGATGAATAGCAGGCCACAGACAACACAAGACAGAGCAAGGCACCCAGTAAACGATCGAAAGTATAAATGCTTCTGCTTTAACATGAGAAGCGATCCTCAGTATTCAGATACTGTAATTACATTTCAATATCTTATATAGCATCTTTTTGAGCACAATTTTTAAATTCTCATCTTTCTTATTCATTTAGAAGACTTATATGCCACTTTTATTCTGGAACATAAGACCCAAAGTGGTCTCAAACTTTAAAGGTACAAACAATCTAGAACAATAAGACAACTCAAAATCCAAGTACATCAAGACATCCATCATTGATCCTACTGGCACTCCCACTGCACTGGAAATCCCTATGTCATTCTTAACGGCAGGGAAGGTAGGATACAAATTTATCAAATAAAATGAGTAAATAAATAAATAATAAAAATTACATACACCTCCAAAGCTTTCTCCTTCTCATTTCTTCTCCCTTCACAGAGCGTAGAATGCTACATGGCAATAGGAAAACTGTTCTATTGCACTGGAAATCCCTATGTCATTTTTGTACAGCAATTTTATATTATTTAAAAAGAAATGAAAAAGGGTTATCTTAAGTACCCCATATTTACTGTTTATACCAGGGGTCATTTCGTAGAAAAAGAGCTAGGGGAACTAATTAGCATAACTCATTAGCATATGCCACACCCCCTGACATCATCGGAAGTGTGTCCCCATTAACCAGGGCCTCTTTATTTCAGGAACATTATCTGGCTGGGTTTTATTGGATTTCTTGTAATGTTGTTGTTGGAGGAGGCCTCCCTGTTTTGTTGATAATTGATAAGAAACATTTTATGAGTTTGGTGGTTAAATGGTATGACTCGTCAGCCGAGCGTGGGCGCCCTCCCCTCGGCTGGCGCAGCTGTGCAACCAGAGGAGGGGTCTGCCCTCGTGGCCCAATGAGGCAAAGGCCCCCCTCCCCCTGCCGGCCTCAGGCTAGACAAAAGCGTCCTCCACTGCCCCCGCCCCCCCCGGGGGGCCGAGCAAAGGCAGCGGCGGCGCAGGCCGGGCTTGCGCCGGGGGTGGGGGCTGGGCTCAGGCCGCCCCTCGCCAGGGAAGCCCGCCAGCCAGCCAGCCGGCCGGGGAGCCAAGAAGGGCCGGGCCGATGACAGAGGGCGCAGCGGCAGCCTGGCCGGACCCCAGCACGTGAGCGCCGCCAGTGTGCCCCTGCATGCGTGCAGAGAGCGGCCACAGGGAGTGGGCCAGGAGGCCTCCCTGTCCGTTTGTCCGTCTGGGCACCTGGCCTCCATGGCCCGGCGGGCAGGCCGCGGAGGAGGCTGGGGCTCGGCGGGGCCTGCTGCGAGGAGGAGGAGGAGGAGGGAGGAATGGAGCACACGGGTCCAGCCCTGCCTGCCTACCTCGGGGTCTCTTAAGGGCTGCGGCAGGGTCCTTCTCCTGTTCTGCGGACATCGCCGGTGCACCATCGCTCCGTCCCGCGCCCAGCCACCCAGCACCGCCTCGCTCACCTCTCCGGGGCGGGGCCCACACGCCTTCCCAGGCGCCCCAGCCAGCCCGCCAGCCCGCCCGCGGGGAGGCACTTCAGGGGCAGGTGGGAGAGAGCGGAGGGCGAGGATGGAGGGCCGGGGCCTCAGGCCAGACAAAAGCGTCCTCCACCGCCCCCACCCCCCCGGGGAGCTGAGCAAAGGTGGCGGCGGCGCAGGCCGGGCTTGTGCGGGGGCTGGGGGCTGGGCCCAGGCCGCCCCTCGCCAGGGAAGCCCACCCGCCAGCCAGCCGGGGAGCTGAGAAGGGCTGGGCCGGTGACGGAGGACACAGCGGCAGCCTGGCCGGGCCCTGGCACGTGGGCGCCACCAGCGTGCCGGGCCGCGAAGGCGGCTGCGGCTTGGCGGGGCCTGCTGTGAGGAGGAGGAGGAGGAGGGAGGGAGCACGCGGGCCCGACCCTGCCCGCCTACCTTGGGGTCTCTTAAGGGCCGCGGCGGGATCCTTCTCCTGTTCTGCGGACATCACCGACGCACCATTGCTCTGTCCCATCCCCAGCCGCCCAGCGCCGCCTCGCTCGCCTCTCCGGGGCCCCGCATGCCTTCCCAGGCGCCCCAGCCAGCCCGCACCCACGCTCGCGGGGAGGCACTTCAGGGGCGGGCGGGAGAGAGTGGAGGGCGAGGAGGGAGGGTTGGGGCTTTGTTGTGTGCCTCGCCCCCCGCCCCCTCACCCGGGGGAACGACGATCCCCCGCGATTCCCCCGAAATGACCCCTGGTTTATACAATAAAAGAGTAACACATAATGATCAGAATTCACTTAAATAATGCAATTTTTAAAAAAATGTGTGTAAAAAGTAACAACATGGATTTCTCCTTGCTGACATGATGTGTTTTAAGTTTTAAAAAAGCAACTCTAGACACTAAAGCAAAAGCAGTAATTTGATACCACCTGAACTTACTCAAGCATAAAGGAGAATCACACAAGGGGAGATATAAAATCATTTTCCCACTATAAGTCTGCCTAGAATTCTTTCATAGTTAATGGTGAGTATCATTATTTCCAATGCAGTATATGGATTACTGTTGTCATAATAGCTACAACTAGAATTCTCAGGTTGGACACTTCTGCTTACCTGATGCTAGTGGAAAAAAAACAAGGGATAGCTTAAGTGTAGACAACCTTTTTGGGCTTAGTGCTGGGAAAAAACACATCTACCTGTGAAGATGTTGGTGTGCTGGCAAGTTAGTGTGGAGGAGAGATGTTGATTGTACTCAGCCAGAGAGACTGGGAGGAAGCAGTGGAGACAAATGGCTTATCTTGGACATGGCTGGCAAGTGTGCAGGTCCAGGAGGCAATGAAGAGCGTATCTGGGCTCTTCTGCATTCTCATTTCCCTTGCTTGTATGTCGCTACTGCTTTGGGGCTACCCCCCCTTTACACATGTTTTTCACTTCCTCTAGTGGTTGATTTGATATTACATCTGTAGTATAATTACAGCTCAGTATCCAATGATGGGTGAATGCAACAGAAACAACTACATTAGTATGCTGAGTCATATCCAAATTTCAGAAGTCAACCAAGTATCCAGTAGGTCAGACCAACTAACCAGGTCAATGAACCCTGAAGATGGCAACAGAAAGAGAAGACGAGCCTCCTTGGGGAGAGAGTTCCAGAGTTTTGGTGCCAAGACCAAGAAGGGCCTCTCCTGGGTTGCTTGCCACCCGCCTAGTCTCAGAAGGTGGGGGGCCCTCCAAAGCAGGGCCTCCAAAGATACCCACAGTGGTCGGGTAGGTTCATAAGGGAGTAGGTGTCCTTTAAGTAAGTTGTCCCCTAACCACACAGGGCTTTAAAGGTTGACACCAGCACCTTGAATTATGACCAGAAACAGAGCCAGTGTAGATGGGCCAAAACTGGAGTGATATGTTCCCTATGACCCATTCCAATCAACATCCTGGCTGCAGCATTTTGAACCAACAGAAGTTTCCAAACACATTTCAAGGGCAGCCTCATGCAGAGAGCATTGCTGGAACAGGAATAGGAAAACTGCAACATGATTTTCTAAGAGAAGAGTGTTCTTGTGTGAGCTCAGACTTTCAATAAATAGCTTACACAAGTAGGCTGCTCCTGTGAACAGTTAGCTTATTGCCTTTATGCACTTGTCTTGTGTGTCTGGACTTAGAACAGACAGGCTTTGATGCATTTTTGATAAGCCTTTCTGCATTTATGATGTAACACAGAGAGATAATGTGCTGATTAGACACTTCCAGCTAACTGGCATTCTTCCATAAATGGGATACCACATGTCGAAGCCAACAAGATTCTTATACAATGCATAACTCACTTGAGAAGCCATAGTGAGGGCTACTAGCTTAGATGGCTTTTAAAAGAATTAGGCAAATTCATGGCACATAGGTCTAACAATGGCTATTAGCAATGACTACTCCATATTCAGAGGCAGTAATCCTTTGAATGATAGGGCCACCAAAGGGTTCTTGCCTTATGAGCTACTGATATGGTTCACAAAAACACTGACTAGACCAAACAGGTCCTTGATAAGTCAGGGCTGGAGGTTTTTTATGGTGGAAAGGAAAAACATCCCAGAAGTTCAAGCATCACTCAAAGCAGACCATGTAATCACCAATTGTCTAGACTCAGGAGGACAATAGATATAAATTAACCAGTTCTCTGATGGTCTGACAAGCAACATGATCTTTCTTGGTTTCTCTCCCTTTATGGTTTTCAACATTTTCAGGGCTTCCATTAGTTCTGAGGTATACCAAATACTTCTGATAACTTTGATTCTCTTTTGTTTTTGTGGCCTAGCACAAAAGTACCAAAAACATAAGAACATAAGAGAAGCCAATGTTGGATCAGGCCAATGGCCCATCTAGTCCAAAACTCTGTCACACACTGGCCAAAAATACCAGGTGCCATCAGGAGGTCCATCAGTGGGGCCAGGACACTATTAGATACATAGCCTCTACTGAATAAGGACCAGTTGTTTACCATATAATGAAACTTTTCCCATCCAGATGTATTTGATCTGTAAACATGCATGAGCTGTCCAGCACTGAGGTAGTACATAAGGCATTAAGAGGTGTTGCCAGAATTCATAATTATCTCAGTCAGAAGACAAAGTTGTCCAAATTTCAGTCCTCAGATTGAAAATTATTCTGCAGAAACTCACTAATAGCAAGCTAGTTTCAAACTGAGCTAAGGAGAGTTGGCCTATCACTAATAACCCTACCTAATTATTTTTCCTAAGTGCACAAAGCATTTCTCACACATTATCTCAATGGTCCTTACAACAAGACAATAAGGTAGATCTGATGAAATGGACCACATTTTACAGAGGTGAAAATGAGCAGTTTGCCTACATTCATATAGTGAATTAATGGCAGAGCTGCTATATGATATAGGGACTAGGGATGGGCACCGACCATCAATACATTTGACTGAGAAAAACTTTCACTTAGGAAGCATTTCACTCATTCCAAAAGAGAAAAATATCTCATAGGTGTAACTTCCTCAGTGCTGCCTTAAATTTCCCAATTTTTCAGTTGGGAAAAAATTGGGGGGGGGAGAACAACAGAAGACAATCCCCCCCCCCCATTTTTTACTATCTTTCTTGGGCCTTCAACTTTTTATCCACAGCATGGCCTTTTTGGTAGTCAAAAGGAGCACCCTCCTCTTCCTGCTGCTAGTGGAAAAGCTAGTAGGATTCAAGCCCATGTCTTGATCAGTGCTCCCCCTCTCCTCCAACATAAGGCAACCCATGAAAGACATTTGGTCTGAACTATAAACAGGCAAACAAACAAACAATAATTTCTGGGATACTATAACAGCCTCCATTGCCTGATTCTATTGATTTGAATTGCAGACCTATCTTTCCTGCTTACGCTATGACTGTACTGAAGATATACTAAACCACTAACAATTAGTAGGACACATTTAGGCTCAGGCCAAATTCTCATGCTATCAGCTTTTGACCTCCATGACAAAAGAACAGTGACAAAGCACTGAAACTTCCTTCCTTCCTTCCTTCCTTCCTTCCTTCCTTCCTTCCTTCCTAATTCAAAGTCTCTAATGGTAGCATCCTACTCTAAAGTTGCTTGAAGCTAAACAAGAGGATGAATTCACGTTCAGTCACATCATTTCATTTGGTATTACTGGTTTGCTTAGATCAAGAGGAATAATGACAACCATTTACTTACATCCAAAGAATCTTCATTCAGAAGGATGAGAGACATACTCTGAGACACTAACCGGCAGGAGTAGCCTATGGAGATACCAACAGACAGACAAACTAAGCAATGCAATAAAAGATAAAGTTGCTCACAATAGCTACAATACTTTCTCTTTTGCAATCATAACTACAAAGTTAAAAATCAACAATAAAACAGAAAGGAGTACAGCTATCAATCAGGTGAAGAGGCCTATTAAATAAAAAAGCATCTAGCAGTTTGTTAAAATTCATGAAGATTGACAGAGAGGAAAGAATGGACAAAGTCAATTCTATCTGGGACCACCATGGTGAGAAACAGTGTGATGAAGTGGTTAGAATATAGAACTAGCATAGGACAGACCTGGGTTCAAACCCCCAGCCTGTCACAAAGGGCATTGAGTTAGGCATCTCAGCGTAACCTGTCTCACCAAGATACTGTGAGGACAGAATGGAGCAGTAAGACCAGGGGTCGTTTGGGGGGGGGGAAGCGGGGGGACGCCATCCCCCCGGGTGAGGTGCGGGAGGGCGGGGCCTGGAGCTCCCTGCTGGTGCCCGCTGGAGGTCGCCGCCGGCTGTGGGGAGGACACACTTCCGGTGATGTCAGGGTGTGTGGCATATGCTAATGAGTTATGCTAATGAGTCCCCCTAGCTCTTTTTCTACGAAATGACCCCTGAGTAAGACTATGTACTGCGGACTAAGCTATGTAGTAGTGGCAGATAATATATATATAATATCCAAAACCACACAAAAACAAACAGAACTCTAGCATACATCTTAAAAAGCAGGGTTAAAAAATCCTATGCACCTGATCCTGGAGGAGAGCGAATTCGTTGCAGAAATGACTCCTGCCACTTAAGCTCACAGATCACTGAGGCTATGCAAGAACAAACATCCTGACAGGCATCCCAGTCTCTAGCAAGACAGAAACCCAGAAGGGAGGGAGGGGAGGGGTCAGAAGCCAGGAAGGGTGAACCTGACCTATGCCACACACATTCACACTCACACACAGTCGGCTGAGGTGGGCCAGAGACCATCTCTTCCAGTATTATACTGGGAAAATTCCAATGACTGGTACTTTTCTGGTTGTGGTGGCCACTACCTGGTTCTGATCTAGACTGGATGGAAGCAGTCCAAACTGGATAACGTGTTCCCCACATCTAAATACCGTAATGTAATACAATCATATTAAAGTATACACTTACAGTCTTTTAAAACTGAATCCATGACCCTCTGTTAAATACCACAACTTCAAGCCTTTTCTATCTCCATGTAGCAAACACAAACCTTTGAGGTCAAATATTATAAAAACAACCCAATATTCTATTTGTTATCACTCAATGGATTACGTCAACTGGACAGAATGGATATTCAGTTTACATGTCATGAAGAAACATTGTTCAACCCAATAACTACTAGGCCTTTTTTCTGGAAAGTTCCAGTCACTTATTCAAAGTGTTGTTGCTTAGTGTTCATACATGCATACACAGATCCCTGCCACACGGGGGGAAAGAAACACGCGGCGGCGGGATCACATTGATCCCCTAAGCTGCGGCGCATTCCCTCCCCGGCACGATCAGATGCCGGGGAAAGCGACAGTGGGGAATGGGAGACTGCCGAACTGCGCATGTCAGAAGGACGCGCCGGCGATACCACGGCCGGCCTTGATGCGGCCACGCTGGAAGAACAACCTCCCAGATGTTGCGGTGAGATCGTGCCCGTTTGCTGCGCCCCCAATTCGTCCCTCTCCTGGGCCAAACCTTTACATGTGACCAGGGCCACACAGAACCAAACTCCAATTTTCTTCAGGGCCTGTTTTTCTTCTCAGTAAGTTTAAAAGACTTACTGCTTTCCAAAGATTTATTCCAAAGATTTAATACATGTATAAGGAAAGAGTAAATTTTGACCCAAAAAACCCATTCGGATTCTTTAAACCTCTACTAAAAAATAAAATTCAACATACTGAATTATATTTAAATACTTAGGATTTATAAATCAGGCCATGTACTAAGAGCTAATCTTTATTTTAAAATTTCACTGGAAAAGAAAAAAAGAAAGAAACGTACAGCTTCAACCATGTCTCTCCGTGTCAGTCACAGTCTTTTCCCCAGGGAACAACTGCAGCTCTAAAGTGTTACAAATTCGGTATAACTAATTCAAAGGGATTTTCTGGTAGTTTTTGACTGGAACAACAGCTGCAACAATGAACAGTAATTTCTAAGCTGCTGCTTGCTGTTTTATTTTACATCTTTCAAATCACGCAAAGGCGCCATTTGACAACTGAGGCTGGAGGACGGAGTCCTGAGCAACAATGAAAAAGGCAGTTCTACTGGATTGCTCACAACTCAACTATTAGCAAGACAGGATTCTGAAATCATGTAGCATCCAGTGATAGGTGCTTTCCACTTTAATATTTGTACTTGTTTGGGGCCTGTTCAGAAACTGGTTGCTTTTCAGTACACATCTATGATGAATGGTCATATTGTAAGGTGCTAGAGGACCGGAACTGGGGACTTTGTAAGCATTTTGTAGTTCCCCACTTACACCTCACAGCTCCAATCACACTATCACAATTCAAATTAAGAGATAAATGTTTTTCCCTTGTTGGACTTTCATGAAATGCATGTGTAAGCGATGGTGTGTTGAGTTTGCAAACAAAATCTATGAACCTGACTTTATGTAGTATTGAAGCCAGATGTCGTAGCAATTTGGACCTTCAAAATGACGGCCACGTTACATTATTCTATCAAGATCAATTCAGAATGCCCTCCTTGATTTGTTTTGTCCTCCAACAAAAAATACATTAAAAATCTTTTTCTCTACAGGGGTAAAAAGCAGCAAAGCCTATATGATTTATTGAGGCTGCATCTAAAATTTTACTTCTAAGTAAGAGCAATCTTTTAAAAATGTAAATAAAAAGAATTACTGGCTGTCCAAAATTTCACTGAGGTAATGCAAGTGATGTCACAGAATACCAGAATTTTGGCATTCAAAACTAGCCTTAAATTAACTGCAAATCCCACAGGTTTTCATATGTACTGTCTTGAGGATTCCAAAGATCTTGGTGTACAAACTAATTTAAAAGAAACGAAGAAATTAAAAATGGAAAGAAGTTAAAAATTACTATTAATGAATCTCTCCTTATATATAATTGAACAGTGGGTGCCAAAGTTCTAATTCTAAAATGCACTCCCTTAGTGTATGGCTGATGGCACTGCTCCTCAGCATATATCGCCACCAATCAGAAGGCAAAGCCCGGGTCCCGCCCACACCACAACTGCTGCGACAACCTGGTCTTTTGCATATGGAAGCTGATTGGACTTCACTCCATTCCACACCTCAAACTCCCTCCCCCCCGCAAGGCAGTTGGAATGTCAGTTGCATATGGAATCTGCTGTATTCTGGTGGTGTGCAGGTCCCAGATTTATGTTTTAAAAGCAGACTGACACTGTTTGCCCAAAGCCAGAGCACTCTCCCAGAGCCTCTTTCTAGATCTCGTTGTATTTATTTCCACAACGGGCCTTATTTCTAGTATATATATAAAAACTAAGAGAATAGAGGTGTGCATTCCCCCCCCTCTTTTCGGTTCAGGTCTATTGGACCCCCAAAAAATTCAGGATTTCCAAAAAAGCCCAGATCCCAATACCAGCAAAGTATTCGGATCCAAGATTTTTCAGAAATTTTCAGCTTGGGAAGATCAAAATGCACACTCCTAACAGAGGATTCTGTGGCATGTGTTATAAACAGGCTGCAGTTTTCTAAAACGATGGAGCAGCCCTCAGCATTCCATAGTACCAGAGTTCCTCCTAATGACTGACTGCCATCAGGGATAAAGGGCCAAAACCGAGATCGTGTCCATCAGCTCAGGCAAGGAGACTGCTGGTCAGCAGGCTAGGCGGTACAGCAACACAATCCCCATTCCGTCCCAAGTCCGTAGCTTCAGGTACACACATTCAGAACTGGGGCTCTGGCTAACAAAGCATCCAGTGAGCGCCACAGAGGCCTGATAGATCACAGCCATTACCATTTGTATAATGGGAGATTATACAGAGGGTTTCTGCTCATCTAAAGCCTGCTGTAAAGCGGGGTAAAAGGTAAAGGTAAAGGTTCCCTTGCTCGAAAGCCAGTCGAATCCGACTCTAGGGTTGCGGTACTCATCTCCGTTTCAAAGCCGAAGAGCCAGCGCTGTCCGAAGACGTTTCCGTGGTCATGTGGCCGGCATGACTAAACACCAAGGCGCATGGAACGCTGTTACCTTCCCACCGAAGTGGTCCCTATTTATCTACTTGCAATTTCTTGCTTTCGAACTGCTAGGTTGGCAGGAGCTGGAACTAGAGACGGGAGCTCACTCCGGCATGCGGCACACTCGGGTCTCGAACTGCTGAACTACTGACCTTCCACAGCCTGCAGTTCAGCGTCTTAACCACTTGAGCCACCGCAGCTAGTTCAATTTAATTTTTTAATTCATATCCTGTTTTTCGCCTTTGTGGGAACCCAAAGCGGCTTATCACATCATTCTGCTCTCCTCCACTCTATCCTCATGACACCAAAGCTGCGAGGTAGGTTAGGTTGAGCGACTGTGAGGAGCACAAGGTCACCCAGTGAGCTTCCAGAGTGAGGATCTGAACCTGACTCTCCCAGGTCCCAGACCAACATTCTAACCAGTACTCCAACCAGTGGAGAACCAGCATGGTGTAATGGTTAACACTGGCAGTCTCTAATCTGGAGAACTGGGTTTGATTTCCCACTCCTGCACAGAAAACCTACTGGGTGGCCTTGGGCCAGGCACAGCTCTCTCTGAACTCTCTCGGCCATACCCACCTCACAAGGTCCCTGTTGTGGGGAGGGGAAAGGAAGGCAATTGTCAGCCACTTTGAGATTAAGAACATAAGAACATAAAAGACGCCAATGTTGGATCAGGCCAAGGGCCCATCCAGTCCAACACTCTGTGTCAAACAGTGGCCAGAAATACCAGTGCCATCAGGAGGTCCAGCAGTGGGGCCAGGACATTAGAAGCCCTCCCACTGTTGACCCCCCCCCCAAGCACCAAGAAGACAGAGCATCACTTGCCCCAGAGTCCCTATCTATACCTTGTGGCTAATAGCCACTGATGGACCTCTGCTCCATATGCTTATCTAATTCCCTTTTGAAGCCGTCCATGCTTGTAGCCGCCACCACTTCCTGTGGCAGTGAATTCCATGTGTTAATCGCTCTTTGGGTGAAGAAGTACTTCCTTTTATCCATTCTAACCCGACCGCTCAGCAATTTCATGGAGATTCCTTAAGGTAGGGAAAAGAGGGGCATAAAAACCTACTCTTCTTCTTCCACAGCATGCCAGATCTCTGTACAGGCAAAAACGGAACACTGCACACAGTTAGCAGTCCATTTTCTGTGAAGGTTTTCCCCTCTTACCTAGTTCAATGATCAAATAGGCTGAATCAGTGAAGTTAATGACCTTTTTGAAAGCATACATGTTCAATCCACCAAACATTTCTGCTGGGTGCCTGGTCTGAATAGGGCAACTTTACTGGAAAGGTTGAGGGGATGTTACCTATGTTCAGAGCTGTTTCTTGTTTGTCCCCTGTCAGAATCCAAATCTTGATCTCTGCTTTCATTAATGTGGATATGGTTTCTGGGACACCCGCTTGAAGGCGGTCTTCAATGGCCGTTGCTCCAAGAAGCAGTAAATCCTGAAATGGGTGGGAGACAAAAGAATTGGGAGCGTTTGTTCTCCTCAAACCAATTTCTGCTTGGACTGTGCTCAAAAAAAACCAAATTAATGACAGCAGCCGGTGCCATGTCCTTTCTACTGCCCTCTGACAAGAGATGTACAAAGTAGTTAACTTTCGTTGTTCCTTCTGGAAGAAAATTGAACATTTCAGAGGACCATCAGAGAAGCAAGAGCTTTGATCAGAAGGAGGGCAATGTTTCAAAAGCAATTAATGGTAATTGCAACTTTAAACGATAGCCAGTGGAGAAAGGCACGTAGCCGTGCATGGACCAGATTGCCATGGCAACGTCCTTAACAGCTTTAATTGGTGTATTTCTTAAGTTCTGAAAGAAGAGATGGCATGGCATCGTGTATACGTCCTGCTCTCAAAATGTAAATATGAACTAGATGCAAATAATTAAAAATTAAGCTATCACTTGACTTAACCGCTTTGCTGACACATAAATGAAACAATCATTTATCCATCTTTTTACATCTCATATAAACCTACTGACTTTAAAAAAAAAGAATGTGACAAGTCCTACACACACCTATTTAGGCATAAAGTCCAACTGTACTTTGAAGGGCTTACTTTTCAGTAAAAATGCTTAACACTGAGCTGCATGATGTGATGTAAGTTGCTGAAACTTGCAAGCAGCAGAGCACGGGGTCTGGGATTCTGCTGATTCCCATCAGTGCTAGGGACCCCTTCCACCTTTTTCAGATAACAGATGATTACAAACAAGGGTTCACTGTCTACACCTAGAACCCTATTTTTAAATTTAGTATAATCATTCTAGTTAACATCTAGCCCAGTACAGCCTTCTCGCAACCCTCCATGGTCCCAGGCAAAGCCCCCTTCTGCCCTGACATTCAGTACTCCCCAGGACCAGGGACTGAACCCAAACTCCCCATAAGCAAACTACGTGCTCAACTTCCGAGCTATATTTAGAGCTCCACTCTAAACCCCACAGGAGTGACACAGAGCTCCAGACACTGGTGCAGCCTTGTGCCCACCAAGAGCTTCAAAAGACTGTTTTTAGCATCAGGCTAGGGTTGCTTCCACACAGGGCTGACACCCCGTGTATCTCTCATTGCCACCCTGAATACAGAAGCATTTACACTAGCAAAGGAACATACACACTGCACTTTCCTTGCCTTAGCCCCTAGCAGTCACCACTCCCCTCCCCTGCGACACCAGAGGGATTTGGGGGTGAGGGTCACTTTTTAAAAATCTGATCGTTACTATACCACTGTAGTGTTAACACGCTATATTTATTTATTTAGAAAAAAAGGCAACTTACAGAATAAAAATAATGAAAACAAAACACTAAAAGATACTGATTAAAATCCAGCATTAAAAACCCAGCCCAACATAAAAACATGGACCATAAAAACAGCTTAAAATAACAGTTTCCAGACTAAAAAAGAATTAAAAGATCAAGCCCGGGTGAACAGAAACTTTTTGGCCTGATACCTAAAAGAAAGCAGTGTAGGTGGCCAGGTGAACCTGAAGGAGAAGGACATTCCTCAGGGGAGGTGCTACTACTGAAAAAGCCCTGCCTTTGATTTCCACCCACCTCACCTCTGAAGGTGGGAACAAACAGAACAGAGATTTGTAAGGCAGATCTTAACTGGTAGGCTGGACAATATGGGAGGGGGCAGTCTTTCAGGTATCCTGAGCTCAAACCATTCAGGACTATAAAGATAGAACAAGAATTTTTTTAAAAAGCATTTTAAAAGCTCTCTAGTGGCGTGGCGCGGGGGTGGGGCTGAGGCGAAGAAATGACACTACTGTGCAATCTTTACAAAAAGATTAGGATATCTGGATGTTAAAAAGAAACCCACTCCAGTCTGGATGACAAACCAAATCACAACCTCCACTTGGATGTAGTCTAGGCTGCCTAGATCTTCAGTTTGCCTTACTTAGATTGATGCCATAGTTGCAGAACAGGAACAGTCATACTCTCAAGCGGAATATGTAGGCATTCGGCAATTTTGGTCAGGGACATGTATATTTCATGTTTGGCACTCAAATGTTTAGCTGGGTACAGGCAAATCTTGCTTTTGGAAGCAGTTCTTATAGTAGTGGTTTTATTTCCCTACCAGCAGCAACCCAGCAATCCCATAGTACAGCAAGACTGGGGAGGGGTCATGGCTCAGTGGCAGAGCAGCTGTATCACCCAGTGCAGGGAGCGGTGGCGCAGGGAGTATAACACCTGCATTTAACATCTACTCGAGCACCTGTTCGAGTCCCACCGTGGTCGAGGTGAGCTCTCGACCCTTAGTCCTAGCTCCCGCCCACCCAGCGGTTCGAAAGCCAAGTAACTATCTATCGGCGAGTAGATAAATGGGTACCCACCCTTAGTAGGGTGGGGGGCACCCTCCTCCGTCTATGGAGGTGTGTGGAGAAGCAGCGGCACTGGCAGCAATGGCGGCGATAGCGACGGCGAGAACAG
>NW_015167566.1:581759-644196 GCF_001447785.1 Gekko japonicus | reverse complement strand
CCCCCCCGTCTGCTTGAGCACCAGACATCGTGCAGCCAGAAGGAGCCGAGCCGAGGAATGCTTTCACCAGGGTGTCGGTAGGGAAATCCCCCCCCTTGTACCAATGTGTGGCCGTAGTTAGGGTCGATATAGGTGACTAGCACCCAAGAACTGTAAACCGCCCAGAGACCCCTACGGGGGTTAGGGCGGTATATTAAGTCGAAGGATAAATAAATAAATAAATAAATAAAAATAAATGCGGGAAGTCCCAGGTTCAATCCCCAGCATCTCCAGTTATGGATCAGATATTAGGTGATCTGAAAGACCTCTGCCTGAGACCCTGGAGAGCCACTGCCACTCTGAGTAGACGATACTTTGGTGGACCAATATGCTGAAATGCTGTGATTTTTTGTCTGTCAAAATGATATACTGGTAATTATGAAATTACTGTACTTTTTTAAAGGAATGGAGAAACCATTTGTTAAAGCACACTGGTTGAGAGTTCTGAAATTAACACATGTGGCCTTGCTTCCAATCAAGCCAACAAAGTAAGTCCTCTATGTAGGGCTTACAATGGAACAGCATGTTGTCTTTAAGCTGATTACTTTATCTGAATAAAGCCATGCTTAATGCCAGTTGAAAGAATAGTGAATGCAAATGGACGAGGATTCAGATGTTTGCAGCAGAAAAATCTTCCGTCATTCATTACCTTTTCAATGATCTCATAGCATTCCTCCAGCTTCTGAGTCCTGTCTTTCAAGATGGTGCTGGCTTCATTATAAACATTCAACCAATCCCGGTAAGAGTTTTCTGAGAGGTCTGCATATGCAATGCACAGAGTCCTCAAACCTAAAAAGGAAAACACAGAAACCTTATCATATGGAACGTTCCTCAGTCATTACATGGAAAGAGCAATGCAAATTACAGTTTGGGAGAAATGAACAATGAATTGCACACTCATAAGGGTTTGCATATCAACCTCCCAATAACATGACAAAACATTCGTGCATGAGTGAATATGTGTGTTTAAGAGGGGACAAATAAGAGAAAATCCTCAGTGAAACACATGCAGACCCCAGTGGGTTGAACCCCATCAAAACATCCACATATGCCAGGAGGGGGGGGGTCTGGCAATTTCCTCCTCCCACAGTAGCTCTACAACCCCCCCCCCCCCGCTGCTCCTGGGGATTTCCATCATCCCCCAAGAACAACATGAGTCAGGCATAGACATTTTGAGCAGGATCAAGTCTAAAGTCTTCTGTGAAGCTACTGCTTTTACTCAAAAGGATGATGACACTGAATGTAAGAAAATCCACTTAAGAAGCAATTATACGTAAAAGGTTATTAATGTACACAACTGTAACCTGTATGAAAATTTAAGACCCCCCTCTCTTTCTTGACAGCATATGTGGGGGGGAAACCCCATAATCTTCCTTTTTATGTCAAAGAGCACTGCTTGATCACCCGTGGTCCATCTAGTCCAGTATCCTGTATCACCCAGTGGCAAACCAGTTGCCATGGAGGGTCAACAAAGAAGGCACAGAGGCCAAGGCCTCCTCCCCCATGTTGGCTCCCATCACTGGTGTTCAGAGGTTTCCTGCCTCTGAATGTGAAGGTTTCCTTTAGTCACCATGGCTACTAGTCACTGACAGATCTATCCTCCACAAATCTGTCTAATCCCCTTTTAAAGCTAAAATGCTCTAAAAGGGGCTTTTATGCTTCAGTAGCCAGCAGTACAATCCTAAACAGAGTTTCATCCTAATAATCTCATTGACTTCAGTAGACTTAGAAGGGTACAACCCTCCTCAGGAATGTACTGAAGATGTCAGATAATAGCCACGCGTTCGAAACCCTAAAGCCCTACTTGGTAAAGGCCTCCTTGATACTCTTTATGTACTCAAGGAACAGTGGAATAAGATGGGAGAAGGTGATCTTTCACATACCCTAGCCCCCAGCCATTTAGGACTATAAAGTTATAGCTGTTAAGAATTTTTCTTTTAAGTACTAAAAATATCTCCAGTGGCACAAAAGAAGAGGTTGGTTGCATTGGGGGGCTGAGACAATGAAAATGACACCAATGTGATTGGTTCAAAAAGATTAGCATATCATGTGATGTGTTATGCTAAAAAGAAACCTGCTCTATATGTGAGTGATGATCATGTAGACACTGGTTCCCAAAGTGGGCAATACTGCCCCCTCGGGGGTGCTGGAATGATCCAGGTGGGCTGGAACAATCCAGGTGCAGATCCACAAACTGCATCTTTTCGTCCACTTCTTGAAGGTAGATGTACAGGGGGCCACTGAGTAAATTTTTTTCTGAAAAGGGGGCAGTAGGCAAAATAAGTTTGGGAACCTCAGAAGAAGGTGTAAGGAGTTGCTAAAGGAAAGCACACTCTTCTCTAATGCTCTTTCAATTTTATCTGTGCATATTTCATTAGTGTGTCTTTTTTGTTGTTGCGGCGTCTAGCAATGCCAGCATATGCAGTGGTAATGTCAAAAAGACCAAAAAGGCAAATGAGCCAAAGGGAGCGAAAATAGCAGCCAAGTACACAGGCGGCAACTGGAATGAAGGAACACAATGGAACAGAATAAATGAAATCTGATCACTTTTTTGCAAGAGTGCATCTACCCCTTATATTTGAGGGCATAAGCTGTGCCATCTTGAATGTTCTGCAATATTACAATAATCCAATTTTTGTCATTTTAGCAATCCAGGAACAACTCCAGTACTGATGGGGGGGGGGAATACTTGACTTTAACACATCTGAAATTAAATTGCAAATCACAGAACCATGACATGAGGTAGGTGAATAGCTCCACATTATAGTCCAACTGCAAATAGCATAATGCTTGGTATTTCCATCTAACGGGACACATGTAATTCACACGGATGTTGACATGGCTTAACCATGCACAATGATCTGAAGGACAAATCCACATGGAATGTGAACAACCATATTTTATTGGGCCACTGACAGAATTCGACATATATAAAAGTAATGATTCCTCTTCTGGCACAAGTCAACCAGGAAAGGAGAGAGTAGGCCATATAAAATACTTTATTATTGAGGATGTGGGAGTTCCCAGGACAAAAAGTGTGTGTGTGGGGAGGGGAAGGAATGTTTCAGTTCTGGGAAGACATAAGGCTCTTGCTCCAATTTGGTTCCAAAAATGGTTGCTAATAAAGGGAACACAGCCTAGTCCCCAAGTTGTTGTACTCTAGCATTGAGTACCACTGAAATAAGAGATCAGTATATATGATTTCATATAAAACTCATAGGCGCTTTATCTTAAGGGAAGCCAGTGGGAGCATAAGGTTTAATGCAATTTCTTCCACCTTTTTTCCTTAAGCTTTTACAATCCGGCTACTATATATTTCATTTGCTCTTCAGTTCCCTTGGTTTTATTCCCCACATGCCAATTTCTGATCTCTCCCCCCATCTAGTTCCAGCTAAGAGGTTCAGTCATGCCACATCTAACAGTTTGCCCTTCTTTCAAGTGAGTACAATACAGACCTTGTCCCTCTTTTGCCTAGCAAAGTTTCACTGTTGGCTTAAGCAGGATGCCTGCAGTGCTGCTAAGCCACACTTCAGCCCTTTTTGTGTGTGAGAGACAAATTATAGCATTAAGAGGGTTAAAAATTGTATGAGATGCAATGTTCCCTTTAGTGTATACACACTCTCCCCTGTTCTGCCATTTTCCTATCAATGTCTACTAGCCACTGTGGCTCTAGGGAGCCTCCACAGTCAGAGGCAGGAACCAGTGTGGGGAGGCAGCAACAGGGGAAGGTCCTGGCCTCTACGCCGTGTTTGTTTGCCCTCCAGTGCAACTGGTTGGTGGCTGTGTGAAACAGGTTGCTAGACTACATGGACCATCCGTCTGATCCAGCAGAGCCCTTACATGTCTGTTTAAACCAGTTTTTCATATTTTTGGAAAACCCTACAAAACTTCACAAAACCTTTTTTTTTTACCAAAGGCAAAAAGTGGAAGTGTATATACAACAGGCAACAGTTTTTCTATCATGCCAATTTCAACACTCGGACACAAGTGTCTGTTATTGGCCTTAAAAAGCATGTTGTTCTGTTTTTCTACATAAAAAGTCTGAAATCCAACACTGTTAAAGGATTCTGCCTACCTTCAGTGGCAAAATATTCAAGATGGCACATTGTTTGTTCCATGTACTGGGAATCTTTGGAAAGCCTTTCAAAAATGACATTATCCTGCCAATGAGAAAGGAAACAAATGAACAGTGTGTACACAAACTCCTTATATTTTTATGTTTTAATTTTATATTGTAATTGAAGCATTTCTATCCTGCCTTTCCAAGAAATGTGTGGCAGGTATTTATTATATGCAAGGAAGATAAACAGTCAAGTCACAAAACCGCACATGTGGATGGACCTTCGGCAAAGAACTGCACCCCCCCCCCGATCAACTGAGACGCAGCCCTAAGCAGATGACTGGCATCATCAGAACTGACAGAAATGGCCACTGGTTTGATCCTGATCACATAACTGTGCCTGCCCTCCTCAAGTCCCATTTATGCTTAGGGTTGTGCCTTAGTGATAATACTGTTCAGCTGAAACCCTAAATTTTCCGTGCCCTGATGTGATCACTGTTACACAGAATACTGATTTATCAAACACAAAATACCAGGACTGTAACAGAAATCACGGCGACAATTCTCCCTCCAACAGAAATGAGACACTTACAGCTCCTTTGCAGTAGAGACGTAGTTGCCCCGCTGGAGTCCGAACAATGACAGACATTCTCTTTCTATTACTGGGAAGAAGAAGAAGAAATGTCTTCACTGTAACGTTTTTAATTATTATGAATAATTAGCAAAATGCCCTCCAATGGGTGGGAACAGGTACAGAGTATCTACACTGCTTGTTGCTCACAGTCTTTCTAACTCCTTTGTTTCATGGCAATGAGAGATGCATTGGTAGAGTGAGGCATGCAAAGATGTCAGAGTAGAAACCAATTGTCTTGACTGATCACTTTTGGGGCAGAGTCCACAAAGCAGCTCATGATATTTGTAAAAGGCAACATTCTAGATTAAGAACATTAAATAAATTAAGCTATAAGAAGAGTTATGGCTGCGATCAGAGCTTTTATTCAGAATCTGGGCCTGCAGTGGAAACACCATTCCCGTCAGAGAAAAGGAGAAGGTTGTTGTTGTTGTTTTTGCTCTGTCTGGAGGAGGAGGAGGAGATTGGATTTGTACCCCACCTTCACTCAGAGTCTCAGAGCAGCTTACTAACACCTTTCCCTTCCTCTCCCCACAACAGACACCCTGTGAGGCAGGTGGGGCTGAGAGGGCTCTTTCAAGAACTGCCCTTTCAAGGACAGCTCTTGTCAGAACAATGGCTTGCCCAAGGTCATCCAGCAGCTGCAACTGGAGGAGTGGGGAATCAAACCCGGTTCCTCCCAGACTAGAGTCTGCACACTTAACCACTACACCAAGCTGGCTCCTTAAGAGGCAAATACCCGGACCTGGATAGCCCAGGCTAGCCTGACCTTGTCAGATCTCAGCCCTGGCTAGTACTTGGATGGGAGACCTCCAGAGAATACCAGGGTCATGATGCAGAAGCAGGCACCCTTTGAAGGTCTCTTGCCTTGAAAACCCCACGGGGTCGCCATAAGTCAGCTGTGACTTGATAGCACTTTCCACCGCCAAGAGGCAAAACCCCAGGAGCCCCATGAGTTGTGCTTGGAAGGAGTGCGACATTGTGCAGAAACTCCCCGACAAAGGAGGAGAAAGTTGTGTTTCACCCAGGGATAAATCCCCAGTGTGGAGGGAGCCATTGTCAGATTTCAGGCTGTGCTTCTCTCACCCAGGCTGGCAAAGCAATTTAGGTGCAGAAGGCAGACAGACTTTAAAAAAATAATAATAATGGGAGGTGCAGCACATTAAAGGAATATCCAGAAAGGAATGATGAATGTTTCTTATATATCACTTTCCCATAGTTCAAGAGGCACATCTAAATTCCATGGCTAATGCCTAAAGGAGTGATCTGGGAAGCCCAAAGTGAGGGGGAAATGTAAACATGTGCGTATGTACGTGCATTCAACCCAAGCTGTGGGTACACTTTACTGGGGCCCAACCTGGACTGAAAGGAATCATGAGACTCTATGTATGGGATGGGATTGGGGAGAGGGGCCCATGTTGCAAGACTGTAACAGGCCCAAAGACATTATACTTGGATTTGTGTATTATGTGTATGTGTATGCATACATTACGAGCACATGAGTGACAGAACATGTGAAATCCTCAACACATCATGATCGCTGGAAAACAATGTCACCAGCACTTCTGTATTTCACAAATGAGGGGGGGAAATCTGGCTATCAGAACATATAAGGGGAGAAGTAGAGGGAGTAAAATAGGGGGCTATGAGACTAGCAGTAAATGTAAAACCTGGATGGGAAAGGAAAATACCTACAGCATGGAGTCTTTGACCCAACAAGGAAGAAGGAACAGTTTACAGTTCTCTAAAGACGTATAAATATGAGTAATAGGTAAAACAGCAGAGTCAGGAAGAGTGTCCTAATCAGGCTCAGGAAGCAGTTTCCCATAGAATGGGGTTTGTGATCACCCACATTAATATAAAATTACTAGGGAAATATACAATTCAGTATACTGGGTCAAAGAAGACGGGGACGGCAAAGGATGAGATGGTTAGACAGTGTCATAGATGCAATGAACATGAAATTGAGCAAACTTCAGAGGATGGTGGAAGACAGGAAGGCCTGGCGTGATCTGGTCCATGGGGTCGCGAAGAGTCGGACTCAACTGTGCGACTGAACAACAACAAATACTGGGATGTGCAATTGTAAGATGGCAGGAGCACAAAGTTCCTAACAACGATCCTAATTGTGCCTGCTTGGAAGTCTGTCCTACCGAGCTTAATGGGACTGACTATGGGTGCTTTCACACACACTAAAAAATGCATTTTCAATCTACTTTCAATGCACTTTGTGACTGGATTTTACTGTGTGAAATGGCAAAATCCACTTGCACTCTAAGCTGTGCAGTCTTGTGAGCAAAAATTCTACTTCGTGAGCTACCGGCATTAAAGTTGTGAGCGAGCGATTTGGCTACTGCATCAATTAGTCTGACAGGAGAGCCAGTTTGGTGTAGTGGTTAAGTGCGTGGACTCTAATCTGGGAGAACCGGGTTTGATTCCCCACCCCTCCACTTGCACCTGGCTGGATGACCTTGGGCAAGCCATAACTCTGGCACAGCTGTTCTTGAAAAAGAGCAGTTTCTGTCAGAGCTTTCTCAACCCCACCTACCTCACAGGGTGTCTGTTGTGGGGAGGGAAAGGGAAAGGAGTTTGTAAGCCGCTCTGAGACTCCTCTGGGTAGTGAAGGGTGGGGTATAAATCCAATCTCCTCCTCCTCCTCTTTTTTCCTCCTCCTCCTCCTCCTCCTCCTCCTCACAGTTGCTGAAGTGGACTGAAACTGCATTATTTAGTAGGTATGAAAGCACCCTATATATCTCGGAGTATGCTTTCAGATGGCAGCTTTAAGATTCCCTCTGTCTAATTTTACATGTTATTAAGGTGAGAGAGCATAGAGCATTTTGTGGCTGAAACAAATACTACTGAAAGTACTAAAAGAAATGTCACTGTAAAGGTCAGTATGAAAACACCAAAGATACGTACAAGGCAAACTTATGGGTGGAAGCAATTATGCCGCAAACGTGTGCTGGGTCCTTTGAAAACTGCAAAGCCTCAACAAGGGAAACTTGACCCACTCTTCCTAATCTTGTCTATACAAATTAACTGCATTTCATTATTTTTAAATGAAAGGATTCCTTCTCTCATTCTTTATTAGATTAACTGGAAGATCCCACCAATAGTGCTTTTAGCCAGTGAAGGAAAACAGTGTTTTGAGTGTCCATCAAACTCCAGAAAACTATTGGTGAATTGGGGGGGGGGGGGTTTTCTGTTGGCTAAAAAGAAAAAAGAAAAAAAAGATTTTTTAAAAAATACGTCACTTATATACATATATGTGTGCCTCATTAGGTATTAAATTAATGTCACAAAACCCAGGTAATAACTCAATTATACTGAGCAAGAGGGACAGAGCAAAAGACTTTAAATAATATAGAATGAAAATTTGTGATTATGAGTAACTGCACCTATTTTAAACATAATTATACTGCAAGGACACAGGTAGAAAAGGAATGTTATGACTTTATACCACCTTTCATTTTTATTGAGTAGACAATACTGACCTTAATGGACTAATAGTCTGATTCACTACAAGGCAGCTTCATGTGTGTACACAGCTATTTTACAGATTTAGCTGTATACTTAAAACAACTCAGGTGAACACCCAATATAATTTGACAAGTGGCTCTTTTGTTTTTTGTCCTCTGTGTTTTCTTATTTAGTTTCACCCACACAGATACAAAGGACGGATGAAGGATTTGTCTTGATGCATCTCTCAAGAATTAGAGAATGATCAGATTTACTAGGAAAAAGCAGCCAGGGAAGCCCAAGGCTAAATTAATGGTGCTTGTTTCTACTGTAAACTTCTCTGAGAAAATGGAACCTTTTAAAATTTTAGCAAAGGGAATACTGTGACACTGTCAAAGTGAAGCAGAAAACAGTGAACGGGTGAACCGCTTCCTAGTGGAAGGCTTTATTACTTGGAAAGAGGGGCCTTTTGGAACACGTTCTAGACCATTAATAGACAACCTTTGCACGCTGTTTAATTCTGATGAGGCTCGAACTTAATGAAATTAAACTATGGCTATAATAGGAAGCCACTGAACCTAGAGTACTTCTAGAAAATAATTGGGGAGTTTTTCCCTCCTATTTATCTTCGCTTAGGTACTGGAATAGTTTCAAAAGGAAATTTACCTTGAAAATTCCAACACATTAAGGATCTCAAATGTCTCCTCTTCACCTAGCTGCAAAACATGAGATGGAAAGTAGAACTTTAATAGGGAAGAACTACAATGAGCAATGGAAAGATGTAGGGGGAACCATTCTGTTTCCAAGCACATGAAACGAAATATGTGCAGACAGTGCCCTCTGCTGCCTAAAACCGTGTCCTTATCAATCTTTCCCATAGTCAAGTTTATCCATGTATTTCATGGTAATTCCTCAAGCGCAGCCCGCTGCTGAATAATTTCTGGGACTTCATTACGAAGCTTCCACAGAGCCTCCCACTCAAATTGCAGGGTTGGCTGTTCTGCTTAAAAGACACTCATTTCAGTTCCACAATTTACAGTGTGATTCCAAACAGAGTTATACCCTTCTAAAGCCACTGAATTCAACAGACACAGAAGGGCGTAACTCTGCTAAGGACTGCAGTACCAAACCTCTCAACCGCTGCCTTAATGAAGCTGACATGTAATTTATGTTAATTACATGTAATTATGCAAATCATATTTTAGTCTTCAAGCTCACAGTCGATTTCCAGAATATTTGCTTTATGTTAGTTGCCCCAATAGCCCATTTTAGCCTAAGCTTATCAGAGCTTGGTTGCTCAGCAGGGTCAGCCACAGTAAGTGTATGGATGGGAGACCACCTGTGCTTGTATCTTGCCTAGGAGGGGTTGCTATGACACCATGTTTTTCTTCTTCTTGGTTTGTGCATGCCGATTTCCTGTCTACGGGACATTTCTCCACCCCAGCCACCCCTCACGCCAATCACATTCCTTGCTCCGTCTGCTTCTCTGCGACTCTCCTCATCCCTTTGTGTGCTCTCTTCCCAGAATGCACTGCTTTGCCCTAACCCTTTGGATGTGTTCTTACCGCATCAATGATAACGGAATCTGGAGTCCTTCCAGTGAAAGCATAGCCAAGCTTCTTTGCTCCTTTGACTAAGGCTCCTTCGTCTGTCAATAAAAAGAGTCTGCCTTTATGGAAAGTATTTTAAAAATATTTTTAAAAAGATCATTCACTGTGTGGTCACACAAGTATTCATAAGCAATTATATCACGAGAGGTCTGGTTTGGAGGCACAGGACTTTCTTCCTTGTTCTGCCCCTTCAGTTGAGTATGCATTTGTTAAGCACAACTGCAAAGTGTAATTAACTTGCGTTTCTTGAGTCTGAGAGCTTTGCGTCTAGGTTAGCACTAACTTGTGAAGCTGACTTATACCACTGATCTATCAAGGTCAGTATCGTCTACTTTAACTGGCAGTGTTCCCTCGGGTCTCAGGTAGGGATCTTTCACATTACCTGCTACCCGATTTCTTTAACTGGAGATGCTGGGGATTGAAACAGAGACTTTCTGCATGCCAAGAGGATGCTCCACCAGAGCTACAGCCCCACCCCAGGACCATCCAGGTAACTATAACCTATATCTGTTATTGCCAGGGTTGCAGTATTTGTTACACTAGTCGTTTTCAAAGTGTGTTGCACGAAATTTGGGGGTACCTTGGAAGTTTATCCTTAAACACAGATTATTGTGATGTGCCAACCCAGGGTGAGCACTTTGCTAGTCAGTCAGATGGTAGTGCCAAAGGTTGGCTGCAACCTTTTAAAAAATATTTTTTATTTTCAAAAAAGGAATGTAGGTACAGAAAAAAAGGAGGGGGGGAAGGTTTTTTAGGACAATCAATAATATAATAATGATATAAAGTGTGTGTGTGTGTGTGTGTGTGTGTGTGTGTGTGTGTGTATATATATAAAAGCTGAAGCATATTCAAAAAAATTCAGAATTATTTCTGCATCTCAATACATCATCTTATATAGTTTTAACTAAACCACATGCTACAGAGTTTGGCTGCAGCCCGATGGCCCTTTCCACCACCTTCTTCATAATACCAAGAAGAGAGGGCTCTGTGCAAACTAGCCAAAATAGACAGCACACAAGAACAGCATTTTTAAAGGAAAGAACACGCCCTTTTGGTGGTGAAGTGCCCTCTGAAGGCTTTCTCACAAGTAAAGGACATTTTCTTAACTGGCTGGGATCAATGCCCTTGTTAAATTGTATCTTTGTAAGGGCTCTCCATTCCCACAAAAGAAAAAGTCAAGGACCAACCTGGAGAAGAAGCCTGGTAGATTATCTTGTTCCCGTCTCTTTCAGGAACTACGGTGTGACACACAGCCAAGAGCCTGAGGAATTCTCGGATGTGAGCAGCTGTGGGCTACAAGACGAGGCCCAATTAAACCTGAGGAGTCATGCCATAGGGAGCGACTAAACCCCTTACCACTACAAGGAGCAAGAAAATGATGGCTACTGGTGCTCTTCTTAACTACTTGGTAGTCATTTTACCTTTCTAAGTTCCTTTCAAATACACAGGCCATACAGGAGCCCCTCTTTCTGCATTCCCACTTCCTTTGAAAAAAAATTAAGTCTCCAGCCTTTTTCATTGTGACAATATGAGGGAAAATGTACAAGCAATTTTTGTCCAGATTGGGGGGGGGGGGCTGAAAGAAGGCTTGAACTGAGCCAGTTAATTGCTTAAGAAATTCATTCTTCTCTACTCGCTCCCATCCTTTTTTCTCCCTGGGCCCCTTTGCCTCTTTCTCATCCGTTTCTTTCCTCTTTAATGCCAAGGGTGAAAAGTGCATAGAACACTGGGGAATTTCAGACAGGCGCTATCTCCCGGTAGGGAACCGATTCTCAACCGGGTTCTGGTCTGTCATTTCAGACAGAACCCGTTTGAGAATCGGTTCCCTACCGGGATCTGACTGCCATTTCACACACAAAAGTCTCTGTTCCGTATAGGAACCGGGAGGGAAGCGATTTACCTGTCAACCGCTTCCGAGGAGTCTTCCGTTCCCTCTCCCGGTTCCGATACGCTTCTTTCCCGCCTTTTTTCGCCCGCACGGGCTTTTAAAAAATTTTTTTTGAATGTTCGGCTTATAGCGATATATCGATATATCGCTATACCGGAACCTCTAAGGAGTCGCATTCCAATGGGATCGTTATTGCGACCATTTGAGGTTCTGGTATAGTGATATATCGATATATCGCTATAAGCCGAACCTTTAAAAAAAAATCGCTCACCTGCGCGGGAAGAAAACGGCGGGAAAACAAAGCGGTGCCAGTGTGAAATGCCAAACCGCTTGTGAATCGGCTCCTTTCCGGTAGGGGCAAGCCGTGTGTGAAACGGCAGCCCTGTACCGGTTCATCTGGAAACGGAAGACTCCCGGCTTGAAACCGGGAGAAGACTGGTAATGTGAAATTCCCCACTGAGAAGAAAGCTTAAGTAACATTCATATTATTCTGGGATTGCCTCCTTTGTTTACAGCAGATAATTTATTTTATTTGCTTCATTTATATCCCACTTTTCTCCCCAATGGGGACTTGAATGGGCTTACATCATTCTTCTCTCCTGTTTTATCCTCACAACAACCCTGCAAGGTAGCTTAGGCTCAGGGTGTGTGAGGGGCCCAAGATCCCCCAGCAAGCTTCCAGGGCAGAGCAGAAAGACGGGGGGGGGGGATAGAAAAAAGGGGAGAGAGGTCTCAGTACAAAGGCAAACAAGAAAGAAACTACACAGTAAAGACCCCCTACAGAGCATTAACAAATTGATAACCATGCATAAATATAATGTGTATATATAATTTTCATGTGAAAAACACAAAAATCCAGGGGAACAATGCCATACGTAAAATGTGACAATATCCAAAGCTCACACAGGCAGTATACAACCATGAAGATAAGAGGAGCTCCCATATACTACTAATTTCAAAAAATGATCTTCTTTAGTTAGTTCTAATGCACTGAAGACTACAGTTCTGAGAAAGGTTATCTGCTAAGATAGTAATCTTTAACTCTCTGCCTCTTATGCAACTTAAATAATCTTCATGTTCATGTACCCCCATGTGTATTTAAAGTGAATTTTGGATTTTTGTGTTTTTGACCTAAAAATTATACATAAACATTAGATGTATGCAAGGTTACCAATTTGTATACGCTTTGTAGAGGTCTAAAGCGATGCTTCCTCTAAGCTGTGGAGTCTTGTGAGCCAAAATTCTACTTTGTGAGCTACTGGCATTAAAGTTGAGTGAGCGATTTGGCTACTCCATAAATTAGTTTGTTCTGAAGCCATCCTTCCTGAGCGAAGACAAAAATGTGTGAGCTGGAGGCTAAAAGACTGTGAGCTAACTCACACTAACTAAGCTTAGAGGGAACGCTAGTCTAGAGTAGAGCTTCGAGCCCGGGTCTCCCAAACTCCTGGTTTCAATATTCTAACTGCTACATCAACTTGGCCCTCAGGAGTAGGTGGGGCACCAAGGCAAGTGGAAAAGAAGCAAAAAAAAAAGTATGTCCAGTTTCTGTTTAGAAGCGTTCATTGCAAGTCACTTTGCTGTACCTTGCTTATGTGAAAGAACGTACACCTCTGAACATGTGCTGAACTCCCAACGAAGTTCCCTGTCCTCACCTCCCCCCAAATCTGGGATTAGGGCAAAAGGACCTTAAGAAGCATAATTCTCAAGTACACTTGAACCCAGAACCTAACAGTATTGAGTAATAAGGTATATGGAGAATCTTAGTAAATCTGATCTCAAGAATCATACATTCTATGAATGGAGAGACTGCAAACTCTCTGCACATGTGCAGAGAGTGCTTTCTCCTCACTACACAATAACCACACAGATCTACTTGTCTGGCATCACAAGATAATATCTAGGCTGGAGGGAGTAATCTGCAGGCAGGTGTCATTCAGGAACCTCCCATTTTAATATTAAAGCAGTGATTAATTGCTACCTCCCCCACACCTTAGCCTTCCCAGCACGGTTTTAAACCACTCCTCCTTGCCTTATGCTCTGCAACATCTCTTAAAGGAAAAATAGAGGTACACTAATAAATCAACAAAGGGCTCCCAACATGATTATAAGGAAAGCACTTTTCCCTAAGATGACTGCATGTCATTCCCTAAGCCAATTGTAGGTCTCGGGGTTTGGGATGAACTCCCCCCCGCCGTATACTCATTCCTCTTCATGGCTATGGGCTGGCAAACACCAGTACCAAAGGGAACTGATTTACTACATCCAAGAATGAAAGTACAGCCTCACTGGATCAGACCAATGGACCTGTCTCAGTTCTTGGCCAATCACTGTGGACTCTTATTGTTTGTATGACAGCTGTTATCATCTGTCCAAGTACACACCTTCACCTCAAGCTTCATCAGCCAACAGAGAACAATCTAGCTTTCTTTAGCATTGGAGAGAGGGGGCACCCCATAATCTCCCTGTATGCAATCAATTATTCAGTCTGCTTTTGTCCTCCCATTTTCACAGCATACAATAGATTCCACCCACCTGATTCAATAGCAACAATGAGGGCTGCCTTATCACATCAGCTCCACCACACAACCATTGTTCTCTCTTTGACATACAGTGTCACCAGCGGTGCTGAATTTATTCCACTGCTTAATGCCAAAAGAAAATGTTTAAAACACCGCCTCAGAGATAACAATGTCCTGATATTTGTGGATGGTACAGGTTGCCTTATTTCTCATTGTCTAACTCAAGTTGGGGCAAGTAATTTTAATCTGCACTTTGTCTATTAGATTTGGGTTAATACTGAATACTTATTTCGCTGCCCTAACATCAAATCTCAAGGTATCCTGCACCACACAAATAATGCATGAAGTGAGTCTAATATAATATCGCTTATTAGTTTAGATCACTGTCTTCCCCCCTTTCTCCAAGGAATACAAGACAGAGTATATGGTCCATCTTCCCCCTCTACTTCGATCATCTCACCAATCCTGCAAAGAAGGTTAGATAGAGAGCTGAGGACTGGCCCACTCAGAGGGTTTCCTGGTAGAGTGAGGGACTTCAGTCTGGGTTTTTCCCAGTCCTAATCTAGCTTTCTAAGCATTATGCCACACTGGCTATCAGGCAAATTTTTTAAAAATCTGATTTTTGAAAACAAGGAGATAAAATTCAGCTGAATACCAATGCTAGGAGGAGGTCTTGGTCTCTGTGTCTGTTTGTTGGCCCACCAGGGCAATTGTTTGGCTGCTATGTGAAACAGGATGCTGGACTGGATGACCCAAAGGTCTGATCCAACAGACTTCCTTATATTCTCATGTTCTAACCAAGCATGTGCAATTGTCCCATTTTCTGGATCACAGCCAGTTTTCCCTGGCACAGAACATTTCTTGATTGTCTCAAAGGTGATGCACAGTAGTTCTTGCATACTTGTCATCCTGTTGCCTTGATCACAATACCCACACTCAGAGCCCCATATATGCTCCCGTGAGCACACAGAGATGCTGAATGCATCACATTCCCCTTTAAGCGGAGAAAGTAGATAATAAATTACAACACCAGTGACCCCCTTCCAAATGGGATCAATGGTTCCTTTAGATCTGCTCTAGGCTCTATTCTAGATCACCAGGTTGCATGAAATTGACGCATATTATTCAATAAATAAATAAATAATAAATTTCAATAAATAAATAAATAAATCCTTTTAGTATAGGAATCCTAAAGATAACAATGAAAAAAAATCCTATCCTGAAAGGATTCCTATAATCCTAAAGATAACAATGAAAAAAAATCCTATTATACTATACTATACTATACTATACTATACTATACTATACTATACCATACCATACCATACCATACCATACCATACCATACCATACCATACCATACCATACCATTGCTGGCTATGCGCTGTAACAATAAAATTCATTCATTCATACTATACTATACTAAAAGGACTGAATAATACAAGTCGATTTCATTGCTTCACGCAAGAGAGGTAGGCTCTTTTAGGTCACGTTGGCAACACTAATGAAAATTGTAATCTTATTGAATTATATTTGTGTTTGTTAAGAACTGTTACTTTTGAAGAAGGAGTACTTTGAAACAAAGAGAAAATATCTGGAATATTTGTCAGAATAATTTTGAGTTCAACATTAATAGTTTCATTTTTATATGTTTAAGCAAGCCTTTGGACATTTTTCATTGAGAAGTTTATACTACTGCACATTTAGATGTCCAAGTGCTTATGCACATAGAACATAAGAGAAGCCAATGTTGGATCAGGCCAATGGCCCATCCAGTCCAACACTCTGTCACACAGTGACCAAAAATACCAGGTGCCATCAGGGGGTCCAGCAGTGGGGCCAGGACACTAGAAACCCTCCCACTGTTGCCCCCCCACAAGCACCAAGAATACAGAGCATCACTTGCCCCAGACCGAGACTTCCTATCTACACCTTGTGGCTAATAGCCACTGATGGACCTCTGATCCATGTTTATCTAATTCCCTCTTAAAGCCATCCATGCTTGTAGCCGCCACCACCTCCTGTGGCAGTGAATTCCACGTGTTAATCACTCTTTGGGTGAAGAAGTACTTTCTTTTATCTGTTCTAACCCGACTGCTCAGCAATTTCATTGATTACCCACGAGTTCTTGTATTGTGAGAAAGGGAGAAAGGGAAAACAGCTGTACTTGAGTTGCAAGTTTTGTTTGTACTTAGCATTGTTTAAAAAAGCCTCTTTGTCATTGTTCTTTAGGACAACTGTTTGCTTAAATTACTATAAGTAACTATAAATAGAAAAAAGTTTATTTGAAAATTAATATATTGATATATTATTGAGCAAACTTCAGAGGACGGCGGAAGACAGGAAGGCCTGGCATGATCTAGTCCATGGGGTCGCGAAGAGTCGTACTCAGTTCCCTGGGACACTTAAGGAGGCCGTGGTCCGTCCCCTCTTGAAAAAACCATTCTTGGACCCAGACTAATTGGCTAACTACCGGCTGGTTTCCAACTTGTCCTATTTGGGCAAGTTAATCGAGAGGGCCGTGGCAGTCCGGTTACAGAGCTCTTTGGATGACACTTCCACTCTAGACCCCTCCCAGTCTGGTTTTCACCTGGGACACGGGACAGATACAGCACTGGTTGCCCTCACGGATGACCTCCGGAGGCATCTGGATCGAGGCAGATCAGCAGTGCTGTTGTTACTGGACCTGTCAGGTTTCCGAATGGCCTGTGGGCCGTAATAAAAACTGAATTCGGAGAAATTCATTTCCCCCCAAAGACCTGAGGGATTTAAAAAGTTTAAACTTTTTTCTAAAGGTCCAAAAGGATATCGTTTTATGGCCGTCATGAGAGCGAATACCCCATAAGATCGAGCCTCAACTACTGATCCACTGCCTCGCCGACTCAGGGCTCACATCCTTCTTCCAGGGTCGGGGACAAAGGGTGGCGCTAGGGGAACAGCTGTCCCAAAGGCATCCACTGACCTGTGGAGTACCCCAAGGGGCAGTACTTTCCCCAATGTTGTTTAACATCTATATGAGTCCCCTTGCCCAGATTGCCCGGAGGCATGTTGGGGTGTCACCAATATGTGGATGAAACCCAGGCCTATCTGTTGTTGGGTGGCCAATCTGACTCTACCCTGGAAGATCTGGACTGGGCGTTACAAGCCGTGGCTGGTTGGCTTAGACTGAGTAGATTGAAACTGAATCTGATGAAGACGGAGGTCCTGTGCCTGAGCCGGGGTGGCCTAAGGGCTGGGATCCCACTCCCAACCTCGGCCAGCACCGGAGGTTAGGAGTCTGAGAGTGTTCTTGGATACCTTCTTAACAATGGAGGTCCAGGTAGCAACCACTGCCAAGTCAGCCTTTTACCATCTTCAGCTGATTAGGCAGTTGGTTCCCTTCCAAATTCGGAAGCTGCAGCTGGTGCAGAATGCTGCAGCCAGGCTGCTGATGGGCCTCTACACGGGAGCACATCCAATCTGTGCTGAAAGCACTGCACTGGCTGCCAACAGCATACCGGATTCGCTTCAAGGTGCTGGTTTTGACCTTTAAAGCCCTTTATGGTCAGGATCCGGCATACCTAAAGGACCACCTTTCCCCATATGTTCCCCAGAGAGCACTGCGTTCAGGGGCCCAAAACCGGCTGGCCCTCCCAGGCCCCAAAGACACCAGGCTGGCAATAACCAGGGCCAGGGCTTCTCAGTGGTGGCTCTGTATTGGTGGAACGAGCTCCCAGAAGAGATCAGGGCCCTGCGGGACCTCTTATAGTTCTGCAGGGCCTGCAAGACGGAGCTCTTCCACCAGGCCTTTGACTAGGAGCTGCTTCAAACACCGAGGAGTGACCCTGTACCCTGGCTTTACCACCTTCAGTCTGTCTCGCCACATAAATTAGTCGACCAAACTGAGCTGATGTGAGAATACCATAATGACTGTCACCTAAGTAGTATTGTTCAGTCTTGAAATCTTTGCTCTCGCACTTTATTCGAGTATTGTTCCAGCACCTTAGGATAACTGATAACTGATCTGTTTATGGCTGTTTTTATGATAGACTTTAATTGTATTTATATGCATTTTATGTAAGCAGCCCTGAGCCTGCCTCGGCAGGGAGGGCGGGGTATAAACTGAGCGAATGAATGAATGAATGAATGAATGAATGAATGAATGAATGTTATCCACGAAGCTCACTGGGTGACCTTCAGCCTATCATTCTCTCTTAACCTAACCAAACTCACAGCGGAGGGGTGGAGAGCCTTGCATTACACCATGAGCTCTTCGGAAAAGGGAGGGATACAGAACTGTGCTGTGTGTGAGGAACAACAGAGAACCAGTCCCACAAAAGTGTCTTAACTGCATCTCAGCCCCAACATGCAGGCAACAGTTACAACAAATGGCACCCTCTCGTGAGCAGAGCTCGGCCACAATCCCCACCTGTTCCTAAACTGTTCACACCAGGGGCTACCCTAAACGTGCTCCAGCCCAGTGGCTTAAGCTAATACTCAGGGCCCCCCCCCCCAAAAAAAAGGATGTCTAGCAGGAGATAGCAGAACCATCCATAATGGAAAAACAGACTTACATGATCAGTCTCGATATTTTGCAACAGTCTTGGGTCATCGAATTCACAAGAATCGCTGGTGGAAGGAGCCAGCTGGCTACAGACGCAATAAAAAGAAGCATTACAATTGCCTTAAAACATGCATTAGTAATACACACAAAATGAAATATTACGCACAAAATGAATTAGCAAACACAAACATCCCTGCTTTAATCTGTATTGGTCAATTGTAGCTCATAGTTATCTCCTCTGACTGGTAGCAGCATTCTGGATCTGGAGTCCTGGGAAGAAAAAGTCTTTCCTAAGTCTTGGTCTTTTAACCACAAATGTCAGGGAATGAGTCTAGTGTGGGAATGAGTGACTCAGCATGCTGGGACATTGGGGGGGGGGGGCTACATCACTCTAAGTGCGTACAGGTGTTATCTCCTTGAATGGGATGCCTCCCTTTGTCTTACCCTGGGAGCTGCCCTTTGAACCCTCCCTCTCACTTCACATGGCTTCCATGGAGACAGATGTCTCTGCAGGTCTCTCCTGTAGAGACAATGCCCTCGTACTCCCACACACGCGATGCCGGACAAGCTGGCCACTTGTGACAGGGAAAGTACTCTTCAGATTAGGCTTCTTTCTCTCCTTTGACTAACATAAGAACATAAGAGACGCCAATGTTGGATCAGGCCAAAGGCCCATCCAGTCCAACACTCTGTGTCACACAGTGGCCAGAAATACCAGTGCCATCAGGAGGTCCAGCAGTGGGGCCAGGACATTAGAAGCCCTCCCACTGTTGACCCCCCCCCCCAAGCACCAAGAAGACAGAGCATCACTTGCCCCAGAGCCCCTATCTATACCTTGTGGCTAATAGCCACTGATGGACCTCTGCTCCATATGCTTATCTAATTCCCTTTTGAAGCCGTCCATGCTTGTAGCACCCACCACTTCCTGTGGCAGTGAATGTAAACAGGGATGTACCTGAATAAATGTAAGTTTACCTCTTTTGCCATATACTTCTTGGGAGGTCTATTTACTGCACTCAGTGTCATGCTTCTATGGCCCAAACTTTTATTTTATTTATTTATCTATTTTATTTCATTTATACCCCGCCCTCCCCGCACGCGGGCTCAGGGCGGCTTACAAAGCACAAATATAATACAATACCACAAGTTTACCACAAATTTAAAACCAGTTAAGGCACACAGTGCAATAAAATACAAGTTAAAACGATTCAACACAAGTGGACATTCACGGGATCCATCACGATTTACGTGCTCACTCCCTATTGCACATCACATTGGGATCCAAGAGGAGGATGCCATGGACCATGATGTTCCATGGTCAATCAACGCCAGCCCGGCGGTACTGCTCTGCGCTCATACGCTTTTGCTATGTTAACAAAATATCCTAATATCTAGGCACTTGAAATGTAAAGTTCATACTCGACAATTTAACTTTGGCTCTCTGCCAGCAAAGCTTTTAAAGAAATATTTTAGCTGCCTTTTGCTGGGGGGGGGGGGGTTGCAGTTCTGGAAAAAGAGAAGATAAAATAGTCTCTCTAATATACACACTGACATGTATCCAACCATGCTGTTCTGAAGACTTACTGCCACTTAGGTCTTTGGAAAGGGGGGGAATTATTTTTGACTATTCCCCCCTCCCACTACCGACCTTCCCTTTGCTCCCAGTGCTGATCTTCAAGAATAATTTTTTTTGGGGGGGGGGGTGTTCAGTGGACAGCAGCAGGAGAGGTGGGAAATCTCTGCAAAGTCTGCAGGTGGTTGTATACACCTCCCTACGCACAGATATGACTTTGAAGAATATTTGGAAACTTGAGCTGACTTAGAAAACAGCAGCCAAATTAGTCACACGGTCTTGTTAGAATAAGCATACTTCTCATTCTCATGCCATGGGGAGGCTGTTGGCCCCTTCCTCAGGGTCCATGTGTCCTGGGATCATGTGGTCAAGGACACGTGGAGCCTGAGGAAGAGGCAAACAAGACCCCCCCGCGCAGCCATTTCCGCTAGGGAAAAAGGGTAGAGGAGTGAAGATAGAAGCTCCCCCTCCCCCCTCACAGTGCTCACAGCCCCATAAGTGATACAGCAGTTTTTAAGGTGAGTCCCTCGATGTATATGTGACTGTAAGTCAGGTCAGGGGATCCCCAATCTGACTCTAGTCACAAGTCACGTATAGTTGAATCCCAAGCTTTTCATCCTAAATACTGCTTCAGATGACTCCACCCACCTTCAGAGTTCAAGATGGTGGCAGACTGGCTATGGGGTCTTTTCTGTAGTGATGCCTTGTCTTTGGAACACCTGCTTATTTAGGCATCAATTTTAGTGTATGTGCTGCCTGAGGATTTGGGGACCTGAACAATTTGGCTTTAGTAAGGGCTATTTTATAATGTACAATGGGATAATTAGCACAGTTGGCTGAGATATATTTAAAGATGAATGGATTATATGCTGCCTTTTTTTACTTAAATTCGGCATTTGATACTATAAGGAAAGAAAAGTTGTGGGCCAAGCTACAAAAGTGTGCAATTTCAAAAGTTTATTATCATTTAATTCAGTTACTGTACACTAGTACAGCCTGGCGTGATGTGGTCCATGGGGTCGCAAAGTGACAGACTCGACTGTGTGACTGAACAAAAACAACAACAACAAGCACAAATCTATAGATCAGGTTGTCGAGGAAAGGTCTTTTAAGAGAGAGAATAAAAAGGTAAACATAACGGCTAGTTGAATCCGAAAGCTAGTTGAATCCGACTCTAGGGGGCGGTGCTCACCCCCGTTTCCAAGCCGAAGAGCCAGCACTGTCCGAAGACCTCCATGGTCACGTGGCCGGCACGACTAAACGCTGAGACACACGGAATGCTGTTATCTTCCCACTGAAGCAGTACCTATTTATCTACTTGCAATTTCTTGCTTTCAAACTGGTTGGCAGGAACTGGGGCCAGGGATGGGTGCTCACTCTGTCACGCAGCACTAGGGTCTCGAACAGCTGAACTACAGACCTTCCGGTCTGCAGCTCAGCGTCTTAACCACCATGGCTCCAAGAGAGAGAATACCTGTGGTGAAAGGAGTGCAGCAGGGTTGCATTTTGGCTCCAACACTTTTTGCACTCTACTTAGATTATCTCAGTCCCTTCTTGTCAAAAGTGAGTGTAATGGCTCCATCATTAGAGGGGCATCAAATTAACACAATGCATTATGATGATGGTGTCTTCCTACTATCATTGATTAGGCAGGACTTAAGAAACCAAATCAATCAAGACGGAAGTCCTGTGCCTGAGCCAGAGTGGCCCAAGGGTAGAGCACTGCATTCAGGGACCCAAAATCAGTTGGCCTTCACAAGCCCTAAAGATGCCAGGCTGGCGAGGGCATTTTCAGTGGTGGCTCCATACTTGTGGAACGAGCTCCTGGAAGTGATAAGGGCCCTGTGGGACCTCTTACAGTTCCGCAGGGTCTGCAAGATGGAGCTCTTCCACCAGGCCTTTGATTAGGAGCCGCAGTAAACACCTGAGAAGTGACCCTGTGCCCTGACCTACAACTCACAGCCGGTGTCCACCACACATATAAATGGATCAACTGAGCTGGCGCAAGAATACCATCATGATTGTCACCGAAGTAAAACTGTTTAATCTGAAACTCTGCTCTCACACTTTACTTGAACCCTGTTCCAGCGCTTTAGGGTAATTAATTTTAATTGTTATGTGTTTTATGATTGATTTTAATTGTATTTATATATGTATTTTTATGTAAGCTGCTGTATAGAAATATTGATTTCTAAAAGTCTCATGCCTTCTCCTGTGATGTCTTTTGATAACATGCTGTGTCTTGTTTCCTGTTGCAAGCCAAATGGTGAGGCCAAATGGCCTCAATAGCCATGCCATATAACTACACATTCTTTCACACCTCTAAGTGGAAGAGCCAGACCTAATGGCTCCTGACTCTGGCCCGCATGCAAAAAGTCACGTAGGCAATGGAGAAGCTGGAGTTTGGGGTCATGTGACTGCAGGCGTGGTCTCCAAACTTCTAGCCTATCCCCACATGCAACTATGACAACCAACAATTGGGCACACCCATGCCCATGTGCAATTGGCTAATAGCCACATCTAATTTGTGACTGGAATTGGGCTGTGGTTGTTTAGTTCCTGTGGGAATGACCTCTCTCTTAGCTCTTGATCTCTTCCCTTCCTCCTCTTGTCATTGCCTGTTTTATTGCACCTGGAAATGCTGCCTCATGAGAGACAAAGAGTTGCTTTGTGAACTGGAGCACATGGGTGCAAGGATGGGATTTCTCCTTAAAATCCCTTGGACTATTTTGGACTGTTTGGATGTTCCTGAACTTGGTAAATATGTATCTTTTACTGTGTAGTTAAGGGAAATCGCCTTAGGTTTGTCATTTTGGTAATCTCTGATAGTCTGTGTTATGCTCTGTACTGAATAAAAATTATTCTTATTTCTAATGGGTCTCTGATTTTGTAACTTGCATTCCAAGCCTAAATCTTGTGGCCTAAACGCTCACCATATACACTACCATTGGAGAGTAAAGTGTGCACCTCTGGATAGAGTTGCTATTGTGTTAAATCCCAGATGCTAACTAAGGGTTTGGAATCTCTCCTTTAGGAAAGGCAGGGACTAGTGAAAAGAGGTTCTGGTGGCATATTGTTCTGGAAACCATAGAGGATATAGACCATCTCGTGGTTTGTTGTTTAATGTACTGTAAAAGTAGAGGGTTCCCTCCCATCCCTGGACTGGCCTGGGTGGCTAATACCTGTACAGCTGCCTTGAGCCTGCTTTGGCAGGGAGAATGGGATATAAACTGAAATAAATAAATAAATAAATAAATAAATAATTGTGAAAGGAGCAACTTCATGTAAGTCAAAATAAATCTAAAATACTGCTGTTTGGAGATCCTAGGAAGACAGGGTATCCTTGAAAATTCCAAGGAATGAAGTTTTATTTGGCATTCCCACCTAAATATGATTATATCTTGGAATCTTATCTGTTGTAGACCACTGGAGGACTAAACTGTGGAAAGGCAGGATAAATTTGTTTCCAGTTAACATAATTCCTTTAGCTCAGCTTCAGATGTAATGCAGTTTATATCTTTCCTTGGCTTCCTTTCTTCTACCTGCATTTCCTACACTTGCTTTGCTGCTGCCAGAAATAACTGTGCCAGAGGTCTGCCATCTGAACATTTGCCCGGAGCCAATTCATGTTTGTCACTTGCCCATGACAATTCAGGTTCGTAATAAGAGGAATTCCCCACTAAATAATGTCAAACTATTGCCAGTGATTGTTTACCTACCTGAAATATTCTGATGAACATTCTCTGACCAGTTCTGGAAAGTGACTAAAAGGGAATAAGCACAACTAATTAACCATCTGGCCAAAAGAAAAGAAGACATCCTGAAAGCAGCAAAGCTTCATCTGACTACGATGGAGCCTCTGAATGAGGAGTACAGAAAGACAAGGCCAAGTGAATCTAGGACTGGAAACCTGCAGCTGGAAATGCATCCATCCAAGGAACCCAAATCCCACCACTTGCAAGGACTTCATGCTCTTCCTTCCCAGTAACATACCGTAGATTAAATGTGATAACAGCATCAAAGAATATTATGAAACAGGGTTTATAAAGACTGGGTTCTTTATGGAGCTCCTCCTTGATTCCTCCCTATTTTAAAAATATGGTTCATTAAGACCGAAGTGTTCCAGAATTGCCACACGCCTTCCTCTTTCCCAATAAGCAGCCCTGTGCCTCCACTGATAATGCTGAGGACTGCTGAAATATGGCCATGTTAATATCAGGGGCATTTCCACCATCTTCCACTATCCACCCTTAAGGTCCGTCAGGCAAGGCTTCCATTTTTAGTCAGTGAACTTTGACAACTGAGATGTCTCTGTTTTATCTGAGAGAGACTCATGATCCGAAGTGCAGTGAAATATAGAAGTGGCTACTGTAAGTATTTGTGCTCACACTAAAAACAGAATGACACACCAAAAGCACAAATGGGTAGCCAGATGGTTTCAAATTGGAAAAAAACCCAGGATTTACTGTTTAGGAAACCTTAAAACATACAACCTGCTTTGAATACAATGGAAGCTTATGGAATACAGAAAGGAGCTTTCTCTTATTCCTCAGATCAACCATGACTTATGGCCATGGGACTACATTCTTACCATCGGAGTCCAGAGAGATGTATTTTAGCCATCATATTCTGCTATCATTAACATTTGGGTTGCTTGCAAAATCCAAATGAGAAGAACAGATCTTTACAGCCACATCTGGAGGGGAAAAGTATTCCCCCCCCAAACTTAACAGTGTAAACTATGTATTATGTAAAACTAAAGAATCTGTCACTCTATGAACACTAGACCAATAAGCTACTACAGCGTATACTGCAAAGATACATACCCGTATGTAACTCCAGCAATACTACATTTCTTAAAGTTCATGATATTGCATGTTAAGGTGCCCGTTTTATCAGAAAACAGGTATTTTACCTAGAATATAAACAAAATGCAGTGAAGTATAATGCATTTGTATCAATTAAGGAAACCACAGGAAACAAAAATAGGCATAATTGGCCAGAAACAGATAGATTCCCTTTCAGATGCTTAAATAAGGTAATTTACCCAAAAAAAAATAGCTCAGCTGAAGTACCAGCCATTTTAAGGTTATGCAGACTAGCAGAATGGCATTATGTGACAATAGCCCATTCCCTGGCACCAGAACTGTCAACATCATAAAGATAAACAATATTTGATAGAACTATGTATATTGAAAAGTGAAGCCGCGATACAAGCAAAGTTTAGCACTTGTAGACAACAATGATTTCAGAGGAGAGTTAAGCGCGAGCTTAAATCTCTTTGATTTGTTTCAAGATTGTTTAATGTTGCCTGGATTGTGACCTTGAACTGTCTTTTTTTTTTTTTTGCAATCCTGAACACAGTTAGGACTCAGTCACCATAGGGCTGGATCCAATAATCTCCTGCTGCAAGTGGACAGTCTTCCTCTGATGGAAGACACCTTTCTTCACAGGAGGATTCCTTCCGTTAGAGGAACCTTCTCACTCACTGCAGGATCCAAACCGTCATAAACACTGGACAGATTTATTATGCACTAAAATATGTGTATATCAACAACCGGTGATTCCACATTTTTCTCTTTTTTATGACTATACCAACATTATCAACAAGCCATGGCTCTCCTATTGCCAATATCACCGCACATTTGCAGGAGAGGCCATGTCCCCAGTACAGAAAGGAACGGAGTCTGGCTTGATAGCATTTGCTTTGTATGCAGAAGGTTCCAGGTTCAATTCCTAACATCTCCATTTAAGAGGATTGGGTAGCAGGCAATGTGAAAGACCTCCTTTTGAGACCCTAGAGAGCTTTTGCCAGTCCAGGCAGACCAAAGTGAGATCAACAGACTCACTAAATGGCAGCTTTGTGTGTTCAAGTATCAGCTGCAAGACTGAGAGAGAAAAACACAGACAGGCAACGTATTTAGAATGTGAGTCTGCTGTATATCAAGTGATACCAATGGTCTATATAGCCCAGTACTGTTTGAAGCAGTGGACTTTCCAGGTTCTCAAGCAAAGGTTATTCTCTGCATTCCCATGCTGGCCAATGAAACGGCTATCTTCTGCCTGCAAAGCATGAGCTCTATCACTGAACAATGGCTCTTGCCTTGTACTGAGGCTTCAAAACAGAGTTTCTAGTCACAGGTGACTAAAAAGCACATCAAGGAATGGCTGAAATTGTAAAACTTCCTTTCAGTGGAGATTTCATGACATTGTTCATGGGATCACACAAATGCTACACAAGGAGCTAAAAGTACCATGACATACTGTAGTAGGCATCCCCCTACTGAGCAAACTTCCACAGTAATCTAAAGCTTCCGAAGGTGTGCCTTCACAAACAGAGACAATGGTATCTTGTGGCTCACTGCTGTGAGGTGGGGGGAATCTACAGTTCTGGTGCTAGCCCCCCTGACACCCCAAGTACATTCACAGATTGCGAAAGTTGAACAACCAAGTTCTGGATGCCTTAATTTTTTTTCCCAAGCAAGCACTCCAGTACAGCAGCACATGTTCACGATCTCACCTGGCCAAGCTCCTCATTAAGATTTGAAGTTCTGGCCATTGCAGGTGTGTCTGTTTCATTATAATACATATCTATGTCCTGAAAGAAGGGTGAAAGCAAGGAAAAGGCATGAAGTTTACATTTGAATCTGTGGCAGTTTTCATAGTATATTCCATTCCAGTTTGCCCCAGTTCTTTCGAAGAGGGTACTGCTAGAAAGCAGAGGTAGAACAGAGTTCATTTCACTGATGGTCCAGTCAGTCTTTACAGATAAACCTCACCCATTGTGGAAAAACAGCATGTCATGTCATGTGCAATGTGCAATCCCCAACCCATTGCCTTCTACAAGGGATGGCTGAAACACCACTCACAGCATCAAGGAAGCCAAATACATGGTTTTAGCAGGTTCCTCCAATCCCAGTGCTCACAAGGGCACCCTTCTGATACCACTCATGTACCTTCACCCTTTCACAGTGAAGCTGGCTGATGGACACTTCTGCCTAGTCTGGACCAGGTTCTGATGCAAGCACAGCGTTACATACTGTGGCGTCAAGCTGGGTTTAGGCTATTCCAGGGCAGTAATTGAGAGAATCAGGGCAGTGGAGCATTCTATATCAATTAAATATAAATACTGTGTATTCATAAGAGAGGATACTGGAAGCACAAAAACAAATCTAAATCCTGACAATGAAATGGAATCATTTCTTTCACGGGGCTTCCACAATCACATGGCACTAGTATAAAAACGTCTTTTAGAAGAGTCTTGTGGCCTCTTACAGACTTTGTTATTACAGTATAAGCTTTTGCAGACTACAGCCCACGTCATCATAGGCATAAAGTATGTCCTCATTTGGCAGATAAAGACAGGCATAGGTAAAAAAACTTGTACACAGCAGGTCAAAAAGCAATGAGGGTTGAGTCAAGCATGTGAAAACTTTTCCTGGAATACAGGTGGAGAATCTCATGTTTGAATACTCAACTGTATCAAAGGTTATTTTACACATGAGAATTTTGCTTGTCAGGGAGAAAGCTAGGCTGGAAATTTTATCATACACATGCTAGCTGTCCATATAGAGGATGTTTTTTCCATGATGGAAGGATCAAACATGCAGTTGCTTCACTTGTATCTAGAAATGGTACAGTCTAAGAAGAAATGTGCCATGTGCTATTTCTGTATATTGAAATCATCTCTGATCAACTTTGGTCTCTCCATGGAGTCCAGAAATCTGAATTCACTGTGTACATAGAAGGATCTTCTTTCCCATATTAAAAATCTGCCTCGAAAGCAAAAGAAAAACCCTGTAGCTATGACTGGAAGCCAGAAGAATACTGCATATTCACAACTTAGCTTTGCTGACCTTTTTTAGCATTATTTGATATGTGTCCCTCCCGTTAAGTTCCCTGTACTCACCCAGTTTATAAAAAGAGCCTGAGTAAACTTCACTACTTCCAGAGTCACCAGCAGACTGATGGGAATGAGGTTGTTGTACAAGATTATGAAGGTGAGCAGATTATATCCAAAGTTGACTGACAGCGCTTCTGTGGGCCAACGTGGACAACAGAGAGTCACTAGAGAGGCAAGCGCCTGGACATACTTAACCACACTCTCCACAAGCTACTTAGGCTTCAAAAAAGAGGAACATGCAAATGAGCATCAGACTCTACAATACAGGAGTGATATAAATTGAAAAAGGAAAGCAGTTAGCCCCACATGAGCATCATCTTAGTGGGTTGGAAGATCAACACATCCTTAGAAATGCAGGATTAGAAGGCAACAGTTTGCTTAACTCTCTGCACTGAAGCGACAGCTAAACCACTGCCCATTGCTGAACCAGCAAGAAGAAAGTTCCTACATGTTTGGGTTACCAAGGGCATAACAAGGTCTGAAGAACATGCAATCTCAAGGGGAAATCTGGCTGGGCAGGACAGAAGGAGGAGAAGATGATTCTGAACGGGTTGACTCTTGGAAAACCCTCAACACCCAAGGATGAATACTGCATGAAGACCCTATTTCAGGGGGATTGAATCCCTTACTATTTTAGCAATACATTTCTGAATCTGGAAGGAGGCACAAAAAAGGCTAGAAACTCCCATGTGCTACTTGGGGAAACAGATGTGTGGAATAAGTTGAGATTTATATTGTTTGAGAAAAAGGACACACATGCTTTGGAGCCATGCTAGCTTAGGAGGACAGAAGCCCTAAATGTTTGCTCTAGGCTGGAGACACAACAGCCGACCTTGTTGTACACCCACAGCTCTTTTGTACTGCTGCCATCCTTGATCAAAAAGGTTTTGCAGGGTTCTGAACCCTGAAAAGCTTTTTATTTTAATGACAGACAACACTGGTATAATTACACCATATGGGCAACAATGTCTCTCTCATACCATCTTCAGCATTTTAAAAATCTATAGATATGCCACTCCCCAGAGTTGCCATAATACATGGATTGTGTTACAGTGAATAATACTAGATTTGCCAATGTTTATGAATTTAAGCAAACAAAAGCACACAAGAGTTGGTAACCCCTTAAAAGTGATCGGTGTTCATTTGTGTATGTCTGAAAGTAGGGTAATCTACACCAGGGCATTCAAACAATACATCAGGGTCTTTTGGCATTCAAATGTGAGGGTCCACGTTCAACAAATATGAGGGGGGAACATAAAACATATGTGTCATTTCAGGGATTGCTCAGGAAGAATCAGCAGAATGTGGCAACAGCATTCGCCCATTCCATACAAAGGCAAGAATAAGTGTCCCCTCTGTGATCTCGCTTTGTGACATCGTCATTTACTCAAAGAAGATTGGCAGTATAAAGACATGACTTCATCATACTGCCTCTATAATTCCTGATTGGCTGGGATCACCTCAGGAAGATGCCCCTGATTTGCAAATTTAAAAGCAAACAGAACAAAAAGAAGGTTGAACAACATTTTGCACCTGAAACCAGCCCCTTTTGTTCTGGATTTTTTTCTGAACAGAAATTCAGCACGGCCTCACTCATTTTGAACATTCTCCGTAACACAATACCTCTCCCTAGTCCTTTGTCTCAACACGACAACAGTGGTAATAGAGAAGCCCATCACAGCAAAGCCAAACAGAGCCCGAAGGCACTTGCCCCACATGTCATTTTTTCGATGTGTAAGAACAGGCTTTTGACTATCATAGATCCTGCAGTGGTTTGAAGTTATCAACTTCATAATTTGCATGTAGTGAAATGTAGGCACAGCTCAACATGAGGGTTCCAGAAGGGGCAGAATGAGATGAAGAAAAGGGGCCAGAAGCCCTTGGTATTTTACAACACTCTTGGTATTTTACAATTTGAATCCAGGATTTCCCAGAGGGCCCAGTGTTCTGCCTTTGCTAAAGAGAATTCCTGAATGTAAGCACCTCTGAACTTTAAACTAGGGTTCCCAAATCCCCCGGGGGGGCGGATTTCCCCCCGCTTTCAAGGCCCGACTTCCGCCCCGCGCGGAATCGGGCCCGGGGGAAACCCCACCCCCAGCGTGCGACGTCACTTCCGAGTGACGCACGCACACACGAGTTAGACGCCGGCCGGGAGCCCCCCGCTCCCAGCCAAAATTCATTTGGCAACCCTACTTTAAACTGTCAGAGGTCCAGCTTCCATCAGTCACTGGGGGACGGGGGACAGGGAGCAAAGGTCATGGAAGTTGATCCAAGCAGCCTAGAACTATTGTTCTAGAACTATTAACTACGTCCCACTTTTAATGTGCAAAGTGCTATCGTGTTCAGATTGACAACTACATAAAACAACCAGGTAACCCCGATAGCTGCTAAGATACCAGGTTTTCATCCCCCTTGCTTCTTGTGCTGGCCTTTGAGCATGTACGCAAAATGCAATGCAGCTGATTCCAGTTAAGATGCTGTGCAAACAGAAGGCCCAAAACACAATTATGTGACAACTTCAGTTGCCCCTGTTTGACATCAATGAATCTCAGGTGATTTAAACAGCAGTGTTCCTGGTTTATGGGAGATTACAAACTACAGTTTGCATCTATAGGAAAATTACAAAGCAGAAATACACATTACCTTGGCAAACAGATATTTCTCCTATACGTTTGCTAGCTAACATTATTGTGAGGGAGTACAGTGATTTGCAGGAAAAATTAGTAGGAGGGGAGTGAATAGCTTTATTTATATGTTCTAAATTTATTCCTCGCCTTTCTGCCCTCATCGGGACCACCAAAGCAGATAATAGCGTTCCCTTCACTCTCTTGTAGCCTCTCCTTCCAAACTTGTTCTTCCTCTTGGAAGGCTTATCTCCAGGATCAGAGCTGGCTTGAGAGGGTTGAACGATCAAGGAAAGGTGTTCTGGGGCAAAGCCTCTAGCAGAGAAAGTCTTCAACACCTTTTTTCACTAATTCTCCCCAGCAAATGCCACCCACACATTAGAAATACAAGGTGAACATGGGGATGTAAGACATAGTTTCATCTAGTTCCACTTGCATTTTTTAAAAAGTTTTAAACACTTTTATCCCGTATTATTCTGAATCCCAGGACCTGTGATAACCCTCCCACAGCAATATTAAACCCACAAAAATAACTAAAATCAAACTGGAAACTGAATCACAGAAACCTAATACTATTGACAACAACAGAACTGCTCAAATCTTAAGGACATACGAAATCAAATCCTTTTACTTTAACACAGAGCCAAAATAGCAAAAAAAGTAAAAGCATAGCAAACCATCTCAACTATGACATTTACAAGCTCAATCCAATAAATGGCTGCCACAAAGCTTTGTAAGTCCAAAGAAATAAAGGGGGCTTTGAAAACCCATGTTGTCTTTGTGACATACCATAACTACAAGTCAGATTTTCCTGGATGTAATACAGAAGCCTGGGTTCATTACAAAAAAAAAACCCAAAGAAGCAATAAGTCAACAAGGAGTCCTCAAACAGAACCACCAAAAGCAAATAAAACAGTTTTTACCTGCCCTCTACCACCAGGAGTGACCAGCCACTCTCCAAGCACTTAAAAGTAGCTCTCTGGCTAAGGGTGTGCACTTCCAAAATTGTTCTCTTAATTCCATTATCAGAAAGTCAAGAAGAACATAATCATTGTTCTTATAAAATACTGAGAATGCTGCTAGCATATCAGTGGAAACAATAGGGCTGCCAAGTGGGGGGGGGGTGGCGGGTAAACACCCGCTTTGGAGGCCCAATTTCCATTTTCCCTTGTATGGCCGTGGCCCCACCCCCAGCGTGCCTGGCATCGTCACGTCACTTCTGGGTGATGTGCGTGTGGTGCGCATGCGCGCATCAGATGCCGGCTGGGAGCCCCCTGCTCCCGGCGAAGATGCACTTGGCAACCCTAGGAAACAATGATCAACACCCTTTTAAAACAACATATTTTGAAACACTCCACCCCGCACCCCGCACCCCCGGCAGGCAGCAGAATCAGAGAGTGAGGCAGAAGCACGCCCCAGACCACAACCAATTTGCAGGACTTCTGCCTTTTCAACCTTAAGAAGCCATCATTTTCTATGGGCAGTAGAGTCTGGAAACCAGGTCTTCCCACAGAAGACGATGGACCTTTACAGTTGAAAGGGCGGAAGTGCAATGGACCAGCTGGCAACCAGCTCCCTCCTCCCCTAGTAGCACATCTCCCATTCTCCGCCCCTCCACGACTGCTGCTGCAATCCTGCTCTTTAATGCTACTGCAGCAGTTTCCCTCCTCCTTCTCTTTCCTGCAAAGGAGGAGAAGCCACACACCCTCAGGAGGCTTCCTCGGGAGGTGGTGGGCTCTCCTTCTTTGGAGGTTTTTAAGCAGAGGCTAGATGGCCATCTGACAGCAATGCTGATCCTGTGAACTTAGGCAGATCATGATGAGAGGGAGGGCAAGAATGGTTGCCTCAGTGCTTAGCTCTTGTGGCCCTTTCTTATACGCCCAAGGAAATGCTGATCGCCACTTTGGGATCAGGAAGCAATTGTTCTCCAGGCTGGTTTGGCCAGGGATCCTGGAGGTTCTTTGACATCTTCTGGGCATGGAACAGCGGTCACTGGGGGTGGGGGGGGGAGGTATTTGTGAATTTCCTGCATTGTGCAGAGGGTTGGACTAGATGACCCTGGGGGTCCCTCCCAATTCTATGATTCTAGGATGGGGAAATTACAGCACCCGCCCCCTTTCCCACCTGCCTCTCCCTCACACGCACACACATGTGCCCTTGCTGTGGACGGGAAAGGAGCATGCTGTTGACCCTTCCTGCATCAAAGGTGCTATTTGCCTCTTCCAGGGAAAAGACTGGGGCAACTTTATATTTTTCCTCTGCAGGGCAAGTTATAATTTGGGAGGGGGGGTGCTTTGCTTTGGGAAACAGCCCCATCCGCAATCACCAAATGCTCCAAGAAAACTGTGGGGGGGAGAATACCTGGATCTCAGCAGTCTGACAAAGGCAGCCACTTCATCACTACGTACGTACTTCCGTGTCATCAAGTCACAGCCCACTTATGGCAACCCCAGCAAGGGGCTTTCAAGGTGACTGAGAAGCAGAGGCGGTTTGCCCTGGCCTTCCTCCGCAGAGACTCCCTCAGGGGTCTCCCATCCAAGCACTGACCCGGCTTTGCTTTCAATATCTGATGAAATCGGACTCTACCAAGCCGCCTTCCCTCCCCTTTCATCACTGCCTCCCTCTAAATTTCTCCCCGTCCCATTTTTAGTATTTTTACCGTCTAACCTTTTGTTTTTGTTCTTGTTCTAATTTTGGCCCAACTATTTTTGAGAGAAGGAAGAATTAGCGACAAGACACCCTTAGGCGGGAAAAGAGCACTCTGTTCAGAAGCTATGATTGAAGCCAGTTGCAGATGGGATGTTTCTACAGCTCTACAAGCCTCCTAGGAGAGCTGCTGCCCTCCGAGGAGATTAGAGCTTTGTCAAGAGACCTACACAACTGGCCAACGCATCTAAATCAGCAGCAGAGAAAAAGAGCTCACAATGGCTCTGGCTATCAGTCAGGCATTCATCACACTGTTTCAGAGGCATTCATTTGTGGTTTGTACATCTGCCTCACCTGATAGCATCCAGAAAGCTTTTTAAGAACCTCCCACCTACATTTTCAATAGACGTAAAATATAATCAGTAAGATCCACAAAGCACTGTGAGGACACCTGCAACCAAAATATCCTCAATTCCACCGCAGAACAGGGATCTGTCCACCCGACCACGGGTTCCATTTAAGGAAAGCAGGGAAAGCTTTTCCTCACCACTGTGTTTCAGTCCACCTGACATCCCTGCTCCTGAGCAATTATATCGATGGCGGCGGCAGCACCCCAACACATCACGGCAGGAAGAAGCCAACAGCGACCCCTAAGTGGCAACTAAGAGGGAGGTGAGCCCCACTGCCTTGCTGGCGAATAAGCAAACAAGCAGGGAGAAGGTTTCCAGTAATGAGGTCAACCAAACATACAAAAGCAACCTTGAAAAGTGTAAACAAAATCTGTTTTTTGCAAAAATATTTATAGTGCGTATTATAAGATAAGCTATTCAGTAAAGTGCAACTAAAGTACAAAATGTGTAATTACTTACAATTACAAGTGGGACATATACCCTGCTGAAATACAATCTTAAAGGGACTAAGCCATCTTCTTTATGCTGTAAACACAGAGAATTGTTCTAGCAGTTATCCACCTTGTGTTTTCACTCTTATTATTAGTGGAAGTCCCACAAGCCTTATGAAGACTTAAGAACTTGACAAAGATATCGATTCGAAACAGGCCTGTCGTGTGTACCAACCCTGAAGTCTTTGGCTGTTATAGTGAATGGTTTTCTTGGTCTTTACAGCATAAAGAAGATTGTATTTCAGCAGGGTTTATGTCCCGCTTGTAATTGTACGTAATTACACATTTTGTACTTTATTTGCACTTGTTGGCAAATAAAGCAGAACCTTCAACGGGACCTGCTGCTTAGCTCCCGTGACTGCATGCTCTCCGTACACTTAAAATGATGAATCCATCATCCCAGTTTTGGATTAATTTCACTACAGCCCCAAGCTGGAGGAGGAAAGATCTATGGTGTGACAGTTTCCAAACTTTCCACTATCACTGATCACTTTCCCACATCGCCTTGTACTCCAAAGACACTCTAAGTACCTGCCACGGATTCTGAAGCATGGGCTCAATCTAAACAGGACACATGGCAGGCCCTTTTGATCTTTTGTTCTCAAGCCACATTGACAGAACATGCATCCTGTAAACCACTCTGTGGCTGAGCACTGCAGGATCATGGTGTTCTTCAGGAACAGTCGTCTGCCATTGCTGGTCTCTGTTTAGAAGCTCCTCCCATGAAGCCCAGGGATCCACAGACCACAGTCTGTGAATGATCGGACAAAATGTGTGTTTGGACATCTATTGTTGTTTCTAAGCTCACTGCCTTTACTTACTCTTCTCCCTGTTTTTTGGCAAGGCATCTATAACAGTGAATACTAGCATCATGCAATTGTACTCCTGCTTACCATTTGAGCCAAGGTACCAGATGACTTTGCCATGGGTTCTGTTCCATAATAAGGCACCCACAGAACTCACGAGAGCCATGACAACGAGGATGCAAAACAAAATAAGGATCTGCATATTGGTCACTTTTTCCACATTTGATCTCTTCAAGGGAGCTTTGGTTGAATTCTGCAAAGGAACAAAAATGTAAGCATGATTTGGGGGAGAAACACAGGTTTTGAAATCTTTTAAATAAATCAAGAATCATTAACCAAACTCATTATAAAGGACAGAAGCAGCTGCTTTATACAGAAATCCTCAGGGTGGAACTAGGCATTTTAACAAACTCATGCCTACTGCTGAAAACAGAAATGTCTCATGTTTCTATTCTCTTCCATGTAATCTCTAGCAATTCACAAGGCATTTCCCCATCTCCAGTATCATTGGACATTACTGGTAATGGGAGAGGAAGCAAGATGTACAAGTGCAATCCTATGCAGAATTAATGTAGCCTAAGCCTAATGGAATTAATGGACTTTGACTGGAGTGACTCTGCTGAGGATTGGACTGGCAGGGCTGCTGTTTTTGACGGCAGCCTGTCTCTCCCATAACATCAAACCCAGCCTCAGTCCCATCATCTTTCTGCCCCTTCGTGTTCTCAGCCCTACGAGTATCTATGCTGCATCACAGCTCTGGGGGCAATGTGGTTGTGCCGTACCGTACATCCAGCGCTAGTTGATTTGCACTGATTGGGTCATGCTGCTGCATCAACAGGATGCCCTGGATCCACTCCCAACACAAGTGCATCGCTACTATGGGTTGCAATGTCACCGAGACCAGTTTTCAGCAGTGATTGGTCTAGCAACTCACAGACATGGGTATAAATACAAACGAAATTAAGACAAGATGCCCTTTAAAATAGCTGCCAAGGGTGGCAGTAGGGATGGCAATCCTCCCCCAGTGGATTTTTTTTATTAGCAAATGCTTGCAGAACATTTCATCATACAAATGCCTGCAGTGCTAAAAAATAAGTGTGGTGCCCATTATCTTCCTAGCAGTGCTCCAGAGCTTTTAATCATGCATTGCTTCCAAAAACTCAGAAGGTGCAATTTCCCCCATCACTGCCTCTGAATCAGCTACACAACCTGAGGTTTTACCTGTCATTTTCTTCTAAAAGGCACAGGAGCCCTGCCAGGAAAAAAAAACATGGCAACCTTATATACTTCTCCACAAGAGGAACCCATCCTGTTTTGTGCTGGCATTTTGACCAAGATTGTGCAGTCTTCTAGTTTAGGGGCAGAGATGGAAGCTAGCATGCCTGATTCCGCCTCACCACTCCCAGCAGTTTAAGTTAGGTGTTACTTTGGTCACAGAATATTGATGTCAATAAAAAAAGAGTAAAGGGTTGTCTTTTAATCGTCACTCTTCAGCAGGGTTGCAGATTTTGCCAATGAACTCTGAAGCTGTATCTTAAGCAGAACACTGGTCTGTAGCAATTACCATATGGTAGCACTTATCTCTGTGCTATGGAATGTTTTGCTTCCTAATTCGTGCATATTGAGTCTACGTTAAAGGCACAGCAACAAGGCCAGTTGAAAAGCCGGCAACCAAACACTTTGCTGAAATTAAAAAAAACTGTCCAAAATGCTGCATTTCCCCATGGGAAAAATGTGTAAGTATGAAGAGTATTTTATACTAGGTTTTATTTAAAGTCTGTGAAAACTGGGCAGTTTTCATTGCTTTGTTCCTTGTAAATTTTACCTAGTTTTTATTGTACCATTTCCCAGTTTTGCATTTCAGTCCCATTGCACTATTTCATCACATTACATTGTTGCACTGTATGCATTATGCTGCTCCTAGTCCATTGTTCTCTAATTTTGTCATCCAAATTTCCTCACTGTTGGTCGTATATTTTATATTGTCCTCAACTGTATAATCCAGCTTTGATCTCAGCAGGCAAGGGGGACTACGAATGGGAGTAAGTAAACAAATAAATCAATACTGTTGACAAAAAAAGTGCTACTTTACCTGCATAAGTTTTGTATCGTGTCCTGTATAGACGACTATTCCTAAAACCCACTGGGTGTTTCTTATCTGCGCACCTCTTAGTAAGATCTGATCAGGTCCAATGGGAACTGGACTGAAAGGCAAAAAAGCTGTAATGTCAAAAATGTAGTCTTACAAAAAGATCTCCTGAAAAATTTAAAATAAATAGGCATCACCCAGCCAGTAAAACAAGTGCTTAATTCATTCAGTGGGAACAGCCAGATGCAAGCCCAGGAGCACCTTTAAGGACAAGCAACATTCTTGGGGACAGGAGCTCTCGAGAGTCAAAAGCTCCCTTTGTCAGACACCAGCTTTGACTATAAAACCTTATACCACAAAAATCGTCTTGGTCTCTTAAGGTGCTACTGAATTCAAAACTAGCTGTTCTACTGCAGACCAACAGAACTACCCTCTGAAACTAATTCAATGGAGGAGTGAATGAATGAATGAATGAATGAATGGAAAGAGCTGTGCTATCACAGAAGAAGAAGAAGAAGAAGAAGAAGAAGAAGAAGAAGAAGAAGAAGAAGAAGAAGAAGAAGAAGAAGAAGAAGAAGAAGAAGAAGAAGAAGAAGAAGAGGAGGAGGAGGAAGAGGAGGAAGAGGAAGAAGAGGAAGAAGAGGAAGAAGAGGAGGAGGAAGAGATTGGATTTATACCCCGCCCTTCACTTGGAGTCTCAGAGCGGCTTACAAACTCCTTTCCCTTCCCCTCCCCACAACAGACACCCTGTGAGGTGGGTAGGGCTGAGAGAACTCTGACACAAACTGCTCTTTCAGGAACAGCTGTGCCAGAGCTTGTGACTGACCCAAGGTCACATCAGCAGGTGCAAGTGGAGGAGTGGGGAATCAAGCCCGGTTCTCCCAGATTAGAGTCCGCACCCTTAACCACTACACCAAACTGGCTCTGTAGACATACATGGCCCTTTGCAGAGTGACAGTCTGAAGCTAGTGTAGTATACTGCCTAAGAAAATGATCTGCAGTGTAGGTGGGCCTGGGTTCAAAATTCCACCGCTACCCCAAACTTACTAGGTTGCCTTACACAAGCCCCCTTCCCTCAGCCACCCTCTGCATCTGAAGCAACTTGCAAGAGGGCTCTCTTCTGTGGGAACACACTGCTCTAAGATTCCAGAACAGAACTCCAGCACAGAGTGGCAGGGGGACATTGAGGTCTCTGCCCTCCTGCATGGGATGGGCTACAGACCAGGAAGAGATCCGGAGACACAAGGCATGAAGAGGACAGAGGCTGCCAACCAGTCAGTGGGGTGGGTTCGGCGCGGGGTCAGTGCAGTGGGAAGAGGGTGGCTAGCAATGCTCCCTCGAAGCTGTGGAGACTTGTGAGCAGAAATTCTACTTTGTGAGCTACTGGCATTAAAGTTGTGAGCAGAGGCTAAAAAACTGTGAGCTAGCTTACACTAACTCAGCTTAGAGGGAACACTGGTGGCTAGCTGTCTCAGCGGCCCTTGGCAGTGAAGTGGTGCCGCTCAGACTATGAGGACTCTGGGCTAAGCGGGCCCTTCAGGCTGTGGTGCAGCATAGTTGGGGTTGGTCATCAGGAGAGGAGCAAGGGAAGGCAGCTGCCAAAGGCGGGGGGTGAAGTAACTACTAGGGAAAGCCTGTACCATGGGCACCGTGGTGCCATAATTAAAGACAGAGTTCCAAGTAAGAAGTCCAGGGGAGAGGGGCACCACAGGGAGGGAAGACCCCCCACCCTGGTTGCTGTTGGCCCCAACTGTGCACGTGGCCTGAGCAAGCGCCCCATTTATGCCTGCCCTCACACATCGTTTCTGAAAAAGTGGTTCTCAAATAAATACCTTTGGCCATCGAAACGCAGGTTTCCAGTGAAGTCATAAAGATGGCGGTTGGGTCCTTCACACTCTATCCTCCCAGACACTTTAATCAACACTTCTCTTGATTGGAGACTAGCAGTCTGTGTCAAGCCCTGCAAGGAACCAGGGCCATCAAATCATTATTTGTCTTGTCACGCTTTATAGAAAAGCATATTAGTATGCAAAAGCATATCATACTGAATCAGAATACTGGTCCATATTCCCTAATGAACTGCTCTAAACAGCAGCAGCTATCCAACATCTCAGCTTCTCGAACTACTTGAGATACAAAGAAACAGTCAGCAAAACCTCGAACCTTTGGTATGCAAAGGATCTGCCCTCCTACTCGAGTTGTGGGATTTTCTTTCCCAGGGCTCTGATGAGCCAATTAAATCAGCCAGCACATATTCATTCAGCATTTGTCCCTATGACACATTATGGGAATCACACCTTTATCCAGGGTGGCAAAATCCATATGGAGGAAGGATGCACAACACGTACACAGGTATACTCTATCAACACACACACCCATTGGAGCCTCATCCATTTACAGTCTAGATTGCTCAGCATGCTTCTGCCTAATGGCCTTGGAGCATAACAGACCCATCTTCATTTTGGGCTGTTTCTAAATGTACATCCCTCTTGGCTGGTAAATGGACACAAGTCTGACTTGCTGTGAATTCAGCACACAGGTAATCATCAGACAGGCACCTGAAACCCTGCAGTCAGACAGAATTCCACCAGGCCTTGGGTACATCTACTCTTCAGGTTTAGGAGCCAGTCCTATGGGATTGTAAGGACCAAACTAGATGATCTGTTTGACATGAGTCTGGTCAGGCTTGCCTTAACCCAATCTACAGCTGTATCTGCCATCAGGGAACTAACATTCCAAAGCATGTCAGCGCCAGATTCAGCTTGGGACAGCAGAATGGAAGAGGCTTCAACCTCACACCATTTCCCCAAGCTGAAACAGCTATGGGTACCTCTGTTTGCGCTGCTCTGGGGCTCCACATGCTGCAGTCAATAAATGTGCAGCACCACAGTTCAGGAAAACAGCACAGGAAAGGAGGCCGAAGCCCCTCCTTAACCTGTACTGTGCTCCTCACACCGAATTGGGCCCTGGCATACTTGGAACGTTAGTTCCCAATGGGACATATGGTAGCAAACTGGATCAGGGTCTGACTCCTGTCAAACATATTGTCTAGTTTTGCCCTCATTATCTGGTTTTGGGGGGGAAATGGTACAAAATGTGGCACCGAGGCCGCTAACTGCTGTGGGCCATAGAGTTTGCATCCTGCCAGTTTGTGCAGAATTTTACTGGGTGCTGGTTTGTTTCTGGACATAGTTCAAAGGACTGGCCCTTCCCTTTCAAAACCTAAATGGCCTGGAATTAGAGTACTTGCAGGTGGCTTGTATAACCTGCCCATCAGTTAAGATCAGCATCAGATCCCCTCCTCTGTGTGTCTGTACCTTCCCAAGTAAGGGGGGGTAACTTTAAAGAGGGAGTTTTCTGTGGTGCAGCTCATGTAGAAGGCCTTCCCCACACCTGCTCACCTGGTCTGTTTAGATTTAGGTACCAAGGGAAGACCTCCTCCTTCTTCTTTTGCTGAGGCACTTGAATTAATCTTAGTGCCATTGCTTTCTGCTTCTTTTAAAAAAATCTTTCACTTCTTCCTGAACCACTCTTTAAAAAAATTATATTTCTCTTTTTTTGCTGTTTTATTAGTTTTGTTTTGGATTTTATACTTTTGCCTTGATTTTGATAAATGTTTTTTAGCTTTATTTTTTATATCTGCTTTGAATATGTCGAGGAGATTGTGACAAAGAGTAGTCCTAAATAAATAAACAAATCAATGATACTAGAATCAAGCTTCAGGAGGCCTAGCAAGATCAGGCATTCCCTGGAACCCCGGACCATGCTAGATTCTCCAATATTCACTTTACCACTAAGAAACCTGAAAAATAGATTTGTGGTGAAAACCAGGGGTTTTGCATGGTGTGCAGGAAGACAAAACGCTCATCCCAGAGCCCAGCCTCTACCTGTTCACATGTAAAACCACTACCACACAGCTGCCCTCAGTTTTATTAACAGTTTCCCAAGAGGGATGAAAGAGGAGGTCATCAGCAGTAGCTGCCCAATCGCAGCTCAGGTCTGGAGGGCCAAACTCTGCTCAGATCTGTGTTCTCATCTGTCAAAGGAGATGCATATTCTAAGGTCGAGGCTATAATCCTGGAGAGGAAGGTATTATTCATGTAGTGGGGGGGGGAATGTTAGACAGCTCACAATTAGAAGAAGTAAAAATTAAAATTAAAAGTAGTAACTATAGCAGAAGTAAGTAAAAACAAAAACAAATCAACCCAATACAAACACACTCAGGAGCATCCCTCCATGCCCCCCTCCCATTTTCTCATAGGCTTTTCTGTCATGTCAAGGAAGGCAAGTAGGATACGTTTACAGTGCTACTTGAATAGAAAAACCAGCATTCAGGCATTTAGCTGTGCGCCTGTTCTTGACTAACAGCACAAGACCCTCTCCTATCCCTCTCTGTCATCTCACAAGCTTTCAAAAATGGGAAGAAAGCGATTAGGATTTACCTGTCGAATTTTAAGATTTGTCTCCCCATCAAGATTAGATGTTTCAATATAGCACATGGCCTGAGGTTCACTGTAAAAGAACAATAACGTTTTATTTATCTATCAACCACACCATTATTTGGCACCATGCTCTAACAACAGCCTATTGCAAAAAGAAGCCTACCAAATGAACGAATTAACAATAAATGCACACCAGATTTCCAAAACAACAGGACAATTGATTTTCCCCCACACAAACCATTAATTGAATTTGATGTTTATTTTTGTACCACAAGGGACTTGCCAGCCAATGATCTTTTTTTAAATACACACGCAGACAAAAACAGATTAAGATGACAAATGCTTTATCCAGAATTAGGAAACACACCACATTGAGAGCATGCGGGCTCTGGTGAACTGAGGCTTTTGTTGCAAAAATATAAACATCTCTACAATATCTTAGGTACATAATGATGCAACGTTACTAAAAAAAAGCGATCCAACACAGCACAAAGAGCTAAAAGGGATATTGGGGGGAAAGAAGACGGATGAGGAGTTGAATTTTTATACCCTGCCTTTACTTGGAGAGTCTCAGAGCGGCTTACAATCTCCTTCCCTTCCACTCCCCACAACAGACACCCTCTGTGAGGCAGGTGTGGCTGAGAGAGCTCTGAGAGAACTGCTCTTGAGAGAACAGCTCTGAGAGAACTGTGAGTGACCCAAGGTCACCCAGTTGGCTGAATATGGAGGAGTGGGGAATCAAACTCGGTTCTCCAAATCAGAGTCCGCCGCTCTTAACCACTACACCGAACTGGCTCTCACAGTACTGTGGGATCTAGTGATAGAGTGAATCCTCTCAACCTGGGAAACAATGTTTTTAAAACAGCCCTGCTGAGCACGTGGGGGAAAAAACCCTCATATTAATCACCAAATGGACACCCGTCCTTACGATTCCTCTGAATCCCAATTCAACAAAAGTTTATATTTCCAAGGGAGGGGAATAAAATACAGGAAATAAATGGAGGCAAGCTGAGAACAGTCAATTAAAAAGCAATACAAGCCCCATATTCCCAGTTATCATGTCCTGTTGGCATAATGGGGCTGCCTCCCAAACCAGCTCAGGGACTGTGAGATGAAGACTTGTATTGCCAGATGAAGAGGCCATGATCAGCCTCTTCCACATCCAACAAGTGCTCTCTGTTGCTGTCCAGCCCTTCTCTTGGGTTCTTGAACACTTGGGTTGCTGGGGGGGACGGGGGCAGTGGAGCTGCTTCTTGCAAAATCTGAATGGAAGAACCAAATCTGGAAATGATTGATGTGGCTCCTTCTCAAGTGGAAGTCATCTATCCAGTAAACTAAGTGATACTAGCGGGCAATGCTCCCTCTAAGCTGTGGAGTCTTGTGAGCAAAAATTCAACTTGGCATTAAAGTTGTGAGCAAGCGATTCAGCTACTGCATGAATTAGTTTGCTCTGGAGCCATCCTTCCCGAGCTAAGACAGAAATGTGTGAGCCAGAGGCTAAAACACTGTGAGCTAGCTCACACTAACTCAGCTTAGAGGGAACACTGCTAGTGTGTGTGGGGATTTCTCTCTGTGCACTTCATCTGGCTCCTACGACTCACCTGCCTCTTACCTCATATGTGTGCATGTAAAGTGCCATCAAGTTGCAGCCGACTTATGTCGACCCCGTAGGGTTTTCAAGGCAAGAGACATTCAGAGGTGGCTTGCCACTGCCTGCCTCTGCACAGGAACCCTGGACTTCTTTGGTGGCCGACCCTGCTTAGATTCTGAGATCTGATGAGGTTGGGCTAGCCTGGGCCATCCGGGTCAGGGCATAAGATACTCATAAAATATACTTCTTCTTATAAACTGTATATTTTACCTTTGACATTGAGATTTTAGAGCAGCGATTGCCAACCTTTGTGGTTGTGCACTTTAAGTCAAGACCAAAGTATGACAGCATCCACTACGACAAATACAGTAAAAATGCATCCCATTTCCAAAGTGATATTAAACAGGTAGTGGAGTCAGGTGGGGAGCCATGTTGGTCTGAAGCAACAGAACAAAGTTTGAGTTCCAGGGGCACCCTTAAGACCAACAAAGTTTAATTTCTGGATATAAGCTTTCATGGGCATGCACACTTCTTCAGCTACATTGAGGTCCCGATAACACGCAGAATTAGCCGCGACATAGGCACGAATGCTGGGCGGATTTTAAGGGCATGATCACACGGGAACATCTGGCAAGTGTCCCGCACCCGTCGGCAACCCGTCTTGCTCTGCCGAAGAAGTGGAGTTAAAAAATACCGGGGAAGTCCAGTATCAAATGGGTTGCTACAGGCCACAGACGGACTTTCCCCTCTGATCGCTCCAGCGTGCTCTCATGGCGTCAGGATGGTCAGATCAGGCCATTCCGACTCTGTGCCGTTGTTTTTTTCCCCTTCTCAGTATGTGCATCATCGCATACTGCCGTGGGAAGCCCTCAGTGTGGAGATGCGATTCATTGATCCTCCATTTAGGCGAATCGAAAACAAACAGCAAAAACCCCCAAACCAACTCACCCGCGATTGCTTCTGATCACACAGTGGAGGGGAATGACCGCAGCTTCAAAGAACTGTGTGATCGCGCAACTGCGGGTCAATTTCCTCTGGGTTAAATAGCCTCACTTCTCCCATGCATTATCTCAGGTGTGTGACCGAGACCTGAAACAGTTTTCCTCTACCTTTATGTATGGCTCGAGGGAAACTGTTCTGAAGACGGGTGCATGCACACGAAAGCTTATACCCAGAATTAAACTTCGTTGGTCTTAAAAAGTTGTAGTGCAGCAGAAATGCCTGGGTGTGACCTGTGCTAGTAAGATGGGAAACAGTATGACATCTAGTAAAACTGAAATTGCTTAACTCTAAAGGCTATTTAGTTGAGATTTGTACTTTATCATTTGCGAGACCTTTGGTGCATCGTTAACAACAAAAACAACCGCAGTGATCTTTCTCCAGAGCCTCAGTTTAGCAGAACCATCATGGCACACCCACTCAGTATATCTGACCTGGTAGACAAAATGATCATGTCTGCTGGGAGGTGTTGCCCATTGGTGACCTTGACAATATCTCCCACTGCCACCTAATGATTCAGGGGCAGGAGTGCAGCAGCGTGAAAAGAGAAAATTAATACAGAGAAAGAGAGAGAGAGAGAGAATCCACCCACACTGTTAATTATTCACTCTTCCAGCCCCAGAGAGGGAAACAATGGTGTATCTTAATGGATATTCACAGCTCTTGTGATCTTTTACTGCAAAGGTATGACACTGGGTTCCACACTCCTCACCAACCAGCCTAGCTGCATGACCGGAAGAAGCAGAGTGGACTCGGATGCAATTACATCAGAAAAGGTATCCTCAGAAAAAAAGGATCCAGGGCATCAAGGGGGGAAATGGAGAGCAGTGGGGGCTGAGAGTCAATGTCTATCATATAGGAACAGTCAGAGCCCAGAACTACTTAACCAGCTCTGCCCTTTCCTTATTTATTTATTTATTTATTTATTTTGGGATTTATATCCCACCCTACCCATACGGCCCAGGGTGGCAAACAAGCGGCAGCGCCGAGAATAAAACATAGGTTACATTAAAACCCTAATAAATACAGACTAAAATGGTGCTCTACAATCATTTTAAAAGATCAATTTGAAAGACCAAGACGGTCGCTGTCCCTCACTGGCGGCCAAATGATATACAAAAACAGGAACGCCGGAGTAATGTTCCTCTTGTGGGCAACATCCGCCCTCGCCAGGGCCAGGTAGGTGGTAAATCGAGCCACGATGGTGGTATAGTGGCAATGGCGGCGGCTCCTACTCATAAGCCTGGCAGAAGAGCTCCATCTTGCAGGCCCTGGGGAACTGTGTAAAGTCCCGCAGGGCCTGGATCTCCGCCAGGAGCTCGTTCCACCAGGTAGGAGCCGCCACCGAAAAAGCCCTGGCCCTGGTTAGGGCAAGCTTGGTGTCCCAGGGGCCTGGAAACTCAAGAAGGTCCAGGCTCCCTGATCGCAGCGCTCTTGGGGGAACATACGGGAGGAGGCGGTCCCTCAGGTAGGCTGGACCCTGGCCATTCAGGGCTTTAAAGGTAAGAACCAGCACTTTGAAACGAATCCGGTATGCTATAGGCAGCCAGTGCAGCGCTTGCAGCACCGGCCGGATGTGGTCCCTCCTTGAGAGACCCATCAGCAGCCTAGCTGCAGCATTCTGCACTAGCTGCAGCTTCCGGATTTGCGACAAAGGCAGCCCCAAGTAGAGAGTGTTACAGTAGTCTAGCCTCGAGGTGACCGTCGCGTGGATCACAGTGGCCAGGTCCTCGCGGCTGAGATAGGGGACCAACTGCCGGGCCAGCCGAAGATGATAGAAGGCTGACCTAGCAGTGGCTGCTACCTGGGCCTCCATTGTCAATGCAGAATCCAGGAGCACTCCTAAACTCCTAACCTCCTGCATCGGCACCAAAGGCACCCCGCCGAAGGTCGGGAGAAGGAGCCCTAACTCCCGGCCGGTCCGACACAGGCCCAGGACCTCCGTCTTTGCCGGGTTTAATTTCAACCAGCTCAGCCTGAGCCAACCAGACACGGCTTGCAACGCCTGAGCAAGGTCATCGGGACCAGAGGCTGAACGGCCATCCAACATCAGATAGAGCTGGGTGTCATCAGCATACTGATGACACCCAAGCCCATACCTCCGGACAATCTGGGCGAGGGGGCGCATATAGATGTTAAATAGCATTGGGGACAACACGGCCCCCTGAGGCACTCCACACTCAAGGGGGTGCCTTCGGGACCGCTGGTTCCCCATTGCCACCCTCTGTCCCCGACCTTGGAGAAAAGAGACTAGCCATTGAAGGGCGAGCCCCTTTATCCCCACGTCGGCAAGGCGGCGGGCCAGCAACTGGTGGTCGACCATATCGAACGCGGCCGACAGATCTAACAACACCAGCGCAGCCGCGCCGCCGCGATCCAGATGCCTACGGAGGTCGTCAGTCAGCGCGACCAGAACAGTCTCCGTCCCATGACCCGGGCGAAAGCCGGACTGGAAGGGATCGAGGATGGAGGCCTCATCCAGGTAGCTCTGTAACTGTGCCGCCACCGCCCTCTCAATAAGTTTGCCCAAATAGGGCAAATTGGAAACCGGCCTTTCTCCTGTGCAACAAACCTTCTGACGATGGTGCTACTCCAGAGCCACCAATGATTGACACCTGACACAACAAGTATAAACTGGTTTTTGCAGGGGCAAGCATAAATGAGAAGTGTATGACTTTGATTTGGGGGGGGATATTCAATAAGTATGCTCCATGTCCCTCTTGCACGTTTACAAACATGCAACTCCACTCCTTGCTGTCGCAGCATGTCAGACTGCAAACCTAAGCACAAATCAATCTTCTGAAACACAACGGAGTGTGATGACTTTTAAGTGGTCTGTAGTCCTATTCTACTTTTCTGAACAAACATTTTTATAACTTGTCAGCTGTCTGACAAAGCTACTGCAGTAGCTCTTTACAAATTCAGTTTGCTTTGAGATTTTGAAGCATGTTTTGTTTTCCAAAAGGCAAAACAATTTCTCTCTGGCTGAGGCAGTTCAAGTCTTCTTTCTCCTCCATTTTTTATCAACACATTTGTTTGCAAAATCTCTTCATGAGTCTTACAAATCTGCACACTGTTAAACAGGTAGCCATACAGTACAGAAGGTTACGGTAATTCAATATGAAACTAAATGAAATGTGTCTGTTCTGTGCATTTCTACCATTCGTCCCTGCAGTATAAAACAAGAGGCATCAACATGAGCTAAGAGGTGAATCGTAGCCATGGCATCATCTTTCCTGGCTTGCAGGATTTTTATTACTTCCTTGCTGTTGTGTAAATGGCATTTTGTATTATTAGGTTCATGCAATGGTATAGTGACTCTCTTTTGCAAAAAGGTTTAGGGACATGCATTATTAATTGCTTGTTGGATTGGAAATTACAGCTATTCTGAGCTTGCTTGAATAGATGCAGAAGTCTCATTATATGTGGCCCCAGCTCTCTCCACTTCTGTAGCCACTTTCTTGATACACACCTATTCACCAAGTTATTCCTGACCATTCCTCTGTCCCCAGTGCTACAACATCTGCCTGCAACCCAATCAGACATTTTCAAAAATAATCTCCTTCCCAGTAGAACAGCCTTCCAAAGAAGCTTTGTGAAGCAGTGCGGTATAGGAAGCTAATCTGTGCTGCCCCAGGGTTCTTTTTCTCAGCAGTTTGGTAATCGTGGGATATGCTGTTGTCACTGACATTTTAATGTCTTGGTTTGTAATTGTTTTTGCACTGTGATGCAGTTTGTAAGGTATGCTGAACCCTCTTTAGAGTTGCAAGTCTCCAGGTGGTAGTAGGAAATCTCTTGGAAGTATAACTGATCCTCCAGGTGACAAAGATCAGTGCACCTGGAGAAAATGGCAGCTTTGGAGGGTTGACTCTATGGCATTATACCCAATTGAAGTCCCTCTCCTCCACAATACCTGCCTTCCGCAGGCTCCACCCCTAAAATCTCCAGGTATTTTGGCAACCCTAACCCTCTTTGATTATGGAAAGGCAGGATATAAATATTTCAATGAAATTATTAAATAAATACTACAATGGAAGTTGCATATCTGTATTATTAATCAATACTAGTAAGAGGAAAAAACAGAGCCGGTCCTGAGATGTTCTTGAATGCTCTTATACGATGTGGCATCAGAGAACATTCAGCATCCATTTTGATACCCCAACCCCATAGAATATCAATTCATCAAGTACCCCCTCAAAAAGTAACTGATTCCTAGAACACATGTTAAAATAGTTCTTACCTCTTTCCACATAATGTTTTGCCACATCCCATTTCTTAAAACTGAAAAAAACACATCTTGTTTAACTTTCCCAGAGATCATTATCAAATAACGAACATGTCCATTCCCACATTACTGGCTGGCAACTGGTTTTGCTGAAGGACCAATGGGGTGTGTGTGGGTGGACAAGCAAAAGCCAGTCTGCTTCTCCCCACAGTATTTATCAGCAAGGCTGCTACAGCCAATAGCTTTCTTCTTCCCTTAGGTGCCTTGGTGGGTGGCAGGGCAGACTGATCCACACAACTGCTGTTGATTTCATCCAACATTATCCTACTTATTTGAAGTAGTGAAAATGTACTCTTATCCGGATATAAGATTGATGTCTAGCAAAAAAAAAAAAGTGAAACTTGAGCTGAATGTTGTCTTCAGATGCATATCAGGGGGAAAAACCCTTCTTACGCAACCGGCAGTGAATTCAAGAGTGCATAAAAATGGAAGTTCACAGTAACTATATACATCAATGTAATTATTATCTCAGATATTGATTGCCTTTGCTTAAAATCATTTAAGGGAACTGAACCTCAGGTACTGATTTAGCTCATTTCCAATGTATGTCTAATGTGAATTATTCTATAATAGGAATAGGGCCCATTGTGGAAATAAATACAACAAGCTCTAGAAAGAGGCTCTGGGCGGATGCCCTGGACTTCGGCACTCAGTGTCAATTTGCTGTGGTGACAGAGTTTACCATTTTCTTCAGGGGAACTGATCTCTGCCATCTGAAGAGCAGTTGTAATTCTGATTGATCTCCAGCCCTCCCCTGGAGACTGGCAACAATGGTTCCCCAGGAGGAAATGGCTGGTTTGGAGGGTAGAGTCTATGGCATTTTACCTGTCTTGGAGGTAGCAACCCTATCTCCTTCCCAGCCAACCATCTACCTTTATCTGCCCCTCTGGCTTCAGCTTTCCATCTCCCCCCCCACCTGCATCCTCTGCCTAGGAAAACTACAGTCTTTCTCCGCAGTGGGGACCCAAGCAGGAGGGAAGCGACCTCAGCAGGGTATAATGACACAGAGTCCACCCTGCAAAGCAGCCGTTTTCTCCAGCGGAACTGATCTTTACCATCTGGAGAGCAGTTTTAATTCTGAGTGATCTCCAGCCCTCACCTGGACACTGGCAACAATGGTCCCCTGGAAGGAAATGGCTGGTTTGGAGGGTGAAGTCCATGGCATTGTACCTGTCTGAGGTCCCACCCCCCCTCAAACCCCACCCTCTTCAGGCTCCACGTCTAAAATATCCAGGAATTTCCCAACCTGGAGTTGGCAACCCTATCTCCTTCCCAGCCAACCATCAACCTACTGTTATCTGCCCCTGATCTCTACCATCTGGAGAGCAGTTTTAATTCTGAATGATCTCCAGCCCTCACCTGGAGATTGGCAGCAATGATCACCAGGAGGAAAAGTACAGTCTTTCCCCACAGTGGAGACCAAAGCAGCTTACATCATTCATCATTCTCCTCTCCCCCTTTTGATCTGCACAAAAACCCTGTGAGGTAGGTTAGGCTGAAAGTCTGTGACTGATCCCAAATCACCCACTCAACGTCCACAGCAAGAACCTGGGTCTAGCAGACCCTGCTCTGAAGCGCTAACTGCTACGCCTAGGGTAGCCAAACTCCAGGAGGAGCCTGAAGATTGTCGGGTATCACAACTGAACTCCAGACAACTGATCTCTCTCCCTCCGGGGAGAAAATAACTGCTTTGGATGGTGGGCTCTATGGCATTCTATTCAGCTGACGCCTCTTTCCTCCCCAAACTCTGGCTTCCTTAGACTCCACCACAGAATATCCAGGAATTTCCCAACCAGGAGCTGGCAACCCTCGTCAGGCCTGGCCCCAATGCGTTCCCCACAAAGGCCTGGAAAGGGCTTCCTTCCTTTGCCTTTTTACTGACAGAAACAAGCTTGTTTGCCTAGCAAAAGACACGAGGCAAAAGTTAGTCCCACAAGAGCCAAACAGCAGAAGTGTCTTCGTCAGGAAAGACAGCTGTTTTGGCAGGGTTTTTTTTTTTGTTTTTTAATACTTTATTTATAAGTTTTTCCATAGTATACAGCCATATATTTAAGAATCTCCTTATACTTTCAGAGTCTTTTTACATCGAATTATTTTCCCACCATGTGTACACTCTTGACCATCTTTTTTGAAATACAACATCATATTTTCCCTGTATTAACATTGTCAGTTTATCCATTTCTACATTTTCCAGCAGTTTCAAAGCTATTTCTTTTCTAGATGGTAAACTATCATTTTTCCAGTGATGAGCAAGTAATATTCTTGATGAAGTTAAGATATAAGTTAACAAATATCTATCTTCTGGCTCATAACAATCTGGTATAATGTTTAATAAGTATATTTCTAGACCGAGATTAAAATTTAAGATCTCTAGTATTATCTTTTTCACCATTCTCCAAACTTTTTTTATTTTTTCACATTTCCACCACATATGAAAAAGGTTCCTATGTTATTTTTACACTTCCAACAGTTTTTAGAAAACATATCTGTACATTTAGCAATCTTATCCGGAGTGCAGTACCACCTATAAAACATTTTATATATATTTTCTTTAAATGATGTTGCTTTAAGGAATCTCATTAATTTCCATATTTTAGCCCATTTATCAATATCTATACTATACCCCATATCCTGCATCCACTTTACCATAGAAGGTTTCACAACCTCATCCTGCATATAGTTCTCCAACAGGAATCTGTATATCTTTTGAATCAATTTATTGCTGATTAAAAGTCAAATTTTATCTAGTTCATTATTTGATGTACAGAAGCCTAGGTTTTGGTCTTTACTATATATTGACTTTAATTGCGTATTTTCCCACCAAGTCAGGTGAATGTTTAAGGTTTGTAACTTTTCTAGGCACTTTAGTTTACAATTTTTATCTGGTAATTTATCATAGGTCTCTTTCTTGTTTTCAGTTAGTAAAGTGGGTTTAATAAATGCCTCCAATGGGGAAACCCATCTAGGTGTTTTCAAATAATAATTTTTCTTTAAATTTTGCCAACATTTTATCTTTTTTAAAATAATCTATTTATTGGGTTTTCAGATATGAGAGAAAAAGAAATGTATATAATTTACACACATCACAATATTCAAAATTAAGTACACTAATTATACATTTCATCCAAGTCTCATTAATTATAACAATCCGAGTTACCACGTATATCAGGATCATCTAAATTGCTCCATTAACAAGGTTTATAACATCTCATACAGAAAAACACTCTTACTCCTAAATCTTTCCCAGATAACTAAAGAATCTATCTTATTCCTTTGAATCCTTTAGTATCTTTTTTTCCTGTTTGTTCTACTCACAAGACCAATGAATTAGGAGTCTTTACTTTCCCAAGACCAATTAATTAGGAGTCTTTACTTCCCCTACAAAAAACATAACTTATTGGCCTTCCTCGTTCCATAACAATCGAATCATTATTCCAGACTGACAGATATTTAATCCTGTAATTATAATTAGTTGTCACTACATTAAGGAGACCAATTATAAACAAACCTTTATCATTCTTGCCAGTCTATCGTCGGCAGTAAAGAAAGCATTTACCGCTGTTCTGCGGTAAAATGTGTCCAATCTGAGGGCTGGAGATCACTCAGAATTACAACTGCTTTCCAGATGGCAGAGATCAGTTCCCCTGGAGAAAATGGTGGGCTTTGTATTCTTATATGCTGCTGAGGTGGCCCCCGTATGACAGCCAATGTGGACACCTCAAATTGGTCCCAGTTCATAGTGTCTAAAATCAAATCCATTGGTATTGATCTGGATTTTTTTTTGCCAATTCTGCTGAAATGGATATTCTTCGGATTGTCTGAAAGAGGATTTGGGACACTGAAGCTCAAGTTATTAATGCTGGTAGCTCTGGAGTCTTTTCCCCACACAAGATTCTATGGCGCAGTACCTTTCTAATTTGGTAAACCCCTCACAACTGTAGAGCTTTCATGCTTGCCAGGTTCAATTTCTTCCACTCGGCTATTTTGACAGGCAGACATAAGGGTATTCCTTATAAAGAAAGAGTCTGTACCTGTCTTTACAATGAACCTGACTCTGTGCAACATATTCTTTTTCACTGCTCTCATTACTCTTTGCTACATCATTCCTTGATCCATCCCCTTCTTTCTTCTGCAAAATCTATGACCAATAAATGACCTTGTTTTTTTGTTATCTGACAAATCTCCTGAAATTAGTGCAGTTGTCGCTGAGTTCCTATTATGTGTATGGAAGTTGAAACTGTAATATTTAGATTTACCTTTTTTCTCTCCTTTTTATTAATTCCAAATGGGTTCTGTTTGGTGGAGATTTTGTGTGTGTGTGTGTGTGTATTTATTGATGTCTAGTTTTTTGAATTGTTGTACTAGTATGCCATTAAAGGTTTCTCTCTCTCTTTTTATTGGTGACTCTTAAACTGAAAGAAGGCTCCTTACATTGGAGTAAGGCTTCCAACTTTGCTTGGTGAAGTAGTAGGATACAGGACTTTAGACAAAGGATAAAATCTCCAGTTACGACTTATCACCGCCATGTTGCATTGAAAGAACTGGGTATTTACTAACAATCTGCAACCTTTATCATTTATAGGTCACTAATATTAGCACATGTCAACCAAGGTTTTTAAAAAGCATATTCTTGGAATCTACTCATACTTTTCTAATTTTTAATACCTAAACTAAGAATAGAATAATTATTCTACGGATAAGTATTTTCTTTCCAGTTACATTGGATGTAGGGTTTTGTTTGTTTTTTAAGAATTTAAAACAATGACCTTACCAACTGTTTTCTTTTTGTTCACTGTACTGTCGGCCTTGTGTCTTTTCTATAAGGAAACAGAAGAACATTTTGTTAGATTCGGAATAAGTGACCGCTATGCCAAAAGGTCAGAGCTAAGCAGTAGGACTCAAAGAGAAGACAGACACAACTGTTCTCTAAAGGGATGCCGTTTTTTTTGTGTACCATAGGCCGAAAATTGTCAATTGTAACAAGGTTAAATAAAGTAACCAAGTCCAGCCCAAGGTACCCATCCTCCTTGTCCCATATGATGCAGGGCGGTAGGAAGCGGCTGCCTGCCTCCTCATCCTCCCACCATTGTCAAGCAAGGCGAAATGGGACAGAAGGAAAGAGGGAAAGGGCTGGGCCAGGCCCCAGACTGGGCTCACCCAACAAAGGGAAGGGAGGGGGAGCAGGATCCCCACTGGCTGTCCAGTGGGGTGTGGGACACCTTCCAGGGCAAACCTGATGCCTCAGGTGGGAGGCCAGGCAGAAAGTGGCTGTTCTGGCTGATGCTCCTCCACCTCTGGCACCCCAGGCAGTCACCCAGGGCCACCCCTAGGGCCATCCCCCATCTCACATCTCCATTCTCTCACATTTCATCACAAGCAAATGCATATACAATGAATTTTTGCAATGATATAATGAGTCTTGTAAGCACTCAAACTACTTTATATTGTTTTCACAATCCTTATACAACCCTGCAAGGCATTGCTGTCCCCCTATTATCCACAAGGAATGAGAACATAATGGTAATTTTTGGTGTCAGCTAGTGGGAAAAGAGCAGACCTCTGCTTCCAGGTATTTCACAGACACACCCTTGACTCTTTAGGAGAGGCTCCTGTAGTTGGCACTTGGATGGCTATAAGTGAATGTAAAATGCAAAGTGAGAATCAGCTTTCAGCCTAACCACCTCCACAGGCTACAGGGTGAAGCCAAAGAGATCTGTTAACACTGAGGAAGTGTTACAGAACTAAAAGATTGTAATTGTGTGGGTCCAGCTGTCCTCCAAAGAGCCCTCCTCCAGCCTAAGGAGACATTCTCCAATTTCATTGGCTCTTCCTTCAACAGAAGAGCCACTTAAGTTGGAGGAAGATTCCTTAGCCTAGAGAAAGGCTTCCTACTTTGGTCAGTGGAGTGTAATGATGGGGTAGGATTCACCCCAGTGATTTTAAAACTCTGCGTCTCTTTTCCTATATCCCTTTTAACATGCACAGTGCATTTCTCCAACCTTTTTTTTAATATTATCTACACAGCAACCCTATGAGATAGGTCATTAATATTGCTATTTTACAGATGCGAACTGAGAGTCAAACTACATGTTACATGGGAGATCCACGATTGGATCTCCAGATGTTTTCTTTAATGTTAAACACAGCCATAGGGGGAGCCGCAATCTAGAGCAGGGGTGTGATACCAAATCATATGTTCAACCCCTTTCCTCCCCCTACCAAAAACTGCCTCTCCCCATCCAGACAGGTCAAGATAGGTTGTCGTGTTAGTCTGTGGCTGTGGTCACACACACTAAATAATCCACTTTCAATGCACTTTCCAACTGGATTTTCCCAGTTCACACAGTAAAATCCAGTTGGAAAGTGCAATGAAAGTGGATTGAAAGTGGATTATTTAGTGTGTGACCGCAGCCTGTCTGTAGCAGTAAAAAAGAGCAAGAGTCCAGTAGCACTTTAAAGACTAACAAAATATGTCACAGGGGATGAGCTTTTGTGAGTCATGGTATCTGAAGAATTGAGCAGTGACTCACAAAAGTTCATATGCTGCCACACATTTTGTTAGTCTTTAAGGTGCTACTGGACACATGCTCTTTTCTCCCCATCCAGTCACAGTAGGGAAACAGTTGACTGGTACCTAAAAGTACAGCACCACAACAGTGATCCAGCCACCTTCCCCCTGTTCATATAAAATAAAGCACTTGGAAATCTGACTACTGGTATCCTTTGTAATGTCTAGTTTCAGGGCTCTAGTCGGGGGGGAGCTCTCAGGTACGGAGCTCCGGAAGAGAACCTCTAGGGGGCGGGGCGGTCACGTGGTGAAGCCCCGCCCCCTTCTTTACCCCGCCCTCTGCTTCGATCCTCATTCCGTTTGGGAATGAGGATGAAGCAGGAGGGTAAGTAGCCGGGCCTTCTGACACACTTCTGGTGATGTCAGGGGGTGTGGCCTTCTGTCACTTCCGGTGATGTCAGGGGGCGTGGCATATGCAAATAAGTTATGCTAATGAGTTATGCTAATGAGCTCCGGCAGCTCTTTTTCTACAACAAGACCCCTGTCTAGTTTCATCCTAAGACATCTGTGATGAGCACTGATCTGAACATCATCTCCCAGTTCCTAAATCCAACAGCTAACCCATGGGAGCACTGCAGATAATTTCGGGCTCCCTGCATAGCATGCAAAACGTGTCCCAATTCAGCTCTACAAGCCACAGAATTGAAGTAGGAGGTCTGAGCCACATTTAACATACTCTGTATTGCGTTCCCAATGCATTTCAGAGGCAAAGAAACAAAAACAAAAACACAAGATTGTGCCAGTAACTCCAAGGCTGTGCAGACACAACGGAGCCCTTAGCAGAAATATCCGAAAAGACAAAGTCTTTTAGTGACGTCACTTCACTAATGTTCAATAAAGATCAGACCTTAAAGGCAAAGACGAGAGGTTCTGTTTGCAAATAGATACCAGACAAATTAGGCCAGGATCCAAAAGGGTCTGTGGAGAGTTTTTGCCCACACAGTAGTTTCTTCTGGACTTCCTTTTCCAAAGAAACCCCACATGCCCTTCCCAAAACCCCAGGGATCTTTAGGAGTGGTTTCTAATACAATATAAAGCATTGTAGTTGAACGGGGGGAAATGGGAAGCACCAATGGATGCATACAGCAAATGGAGTAGGCACAGCCGAGCATGGCAAGAAGGCGTTTGCATTTCCACTCCAAGAAGGATGCAGCTCTTAAGGAAGGCTGCTCTCTTGCAAAATAAAAAAAATGCTGAACATGCAAACCTCACAGCATGGTTATAGGCACTGCCTGAATCCTGTGAGCTCCTCCATTTGCACCAACACAAACAGATTTATTCTTTGATGCACTTATTCTCTTCCTCCAAAGAATTGTTTAACTGTGATTCTTAAATTCCCACTTTTCTAGGCAGCTTATAAAACCAGCTGATCAGATAGCTTAGCTTCAGCAATACAATTAGCAAACGTGCCTTTAGGCCTCCCACTATGACAAATAAAGCGACAACTTTGGCATGACTTAGTTTTGCCTTCCTGGTCATTTAAACTGCTGGAAGTTTGTAATAATACCATGATCCTTCCTCTAAAATGAGGTCTTCAAGACAGGCTCTACTCCAAGTATTTTGTTATAGAAGTTAAACCGACATCTACAAGAGGCAGGGCCTTATTTGTGGTGGCCCAGAAAATCTATGGGCTTAATTCCATCCTGGGTTTTAAGAGGGAAGTTCTGTTTATTAGACAACTATAGTATCCTGCTGTAGTTCTATTAAAGCTGCACATTTTACACTGTAATCCATTGATTTCCATGGGTTTGGGCAGGAGTAACTGCATAAAGAATTACTCAGTCATTAGATTAACTGATTCAATATTTTTGACCAACTAACGAGAAATGCCTAATTAACTGGGAAGCAGATTATATTTAGTTGTTCATTACTTTGAATACAAAACCTGGGTTCAGCAGGTGTGCCTTCTTAGAAGAAGCATTTCTCTCTTGCAAGAAGGAATGCCTCTTCTAAGATGGTTGCTGGTCAACATTTGCATGTCTGTCTGGAAACAAAAACTGCTTTTCTCTTCAGAATGATCATTTTATTCCTATACAAATTAGAGTTAACAACGGGCCTGGAGAAAACTGAAAAGTGTCATAAGAATACAAGAAGAGCCATGCTGGATCAGACCAATGGTCCATCTGGTCCAATATCCTGTCTCACACAGTGGCCAACCAGTTCCAGGTCCAACAACAGGGCACAGAGGCTGAGACCTTCCCCAGTGGCACCTCCTGGCACTGGGATGCAGGGGTTTACTGCCTCTGAATGTGCTGGTTCCCTTTAGTCATCAAATTCCCTTGAGTTACCATGGCTAATAGACCTATCCTCCAATGAAAATATCCCAACATCCACAATACATTGTGTAACACACATGAAGCTGCCTAATACTGAATCAGATGCTTGGTCCATCGAGGTCAGTAGAAGAAGAGAAGAAGAAGAGATTGGATTTATACCCCGCCCTTCACTACCCAAAGGTGTCCCAGAGCGGCTTACAAAATCCTTTCCCTTCCCCTCCCCACAACAGACACCCTGTGATGTAGGTGGGGCTGAGAGAACTCTTGATGGAAACTGCTCTTTTTCAAGAACAGCTGTGCCAGAGTTATGGCTTGCCCAAGATCATCCAGCCAGGTGCAAGTGGAGGAGTGGGAAATCAAACCCGGTTCTCCCAGATTAGAGTCCGCGCACTTAACCACTACACCAAACTGTCTCCTCTGACTAGCAGCAGCTCTCCAGGGTCTCATGTAGAGGTCTTTCACATCACCTATTCCAGTGGTAGCGAACCTATGGCACGGGTGCCAGAGGTGGCACTCAGAGCCCTCTCTGTGGGCACGTGTGCCATCGCCCCAGCCAGGCCCAGACCATCATTAAAGTGTTGAATTCTCTGCCAAATAATTTTAAGTAAATGAAAGCATTTGGGATTGCTTTCCTTACTTTGTTTGGATCATCGTAAATTAATGTATGAGTTGTTTTTTCTAAAGTAAAACCTCAGTATTCAGGTTAAATTGCCATGTTGGCACTTTGCAATAAATAAGTGGGTTTTGGGTCGCAGTTTGGGCACTCGGTCTCTAAAAGGTTCGCCATCACTGACCTATTGCATGTTTCCTTTAGCTGAAGATTCCAGGGATTGAACCTGGGACCTTCTGCATGCAAAGCAGAGGCTCTTCCACTGAGCTAAAGCCCCTCCTGGCGGGGTGGCTGTCTGGTCTCTTTAATAGAGGCTTAGTGTGTGGAAATGGGCAGCCAAAACTTTTAATAGTATGGAGGTAAATAACATCACATTAAACCTCTATTAAAAGGGGGGGGACATTTTTCTCTAGGTAGCTTTCAACATTAAATCAAATATATATAGATTTAATCAACCAATTAACTGAAATTCATATTGACCACAATGTCTTCAAGTGGGTGACAGTACTGTGTCTGTAGCCACCTTTAGCCAAGAGGAAAGGTGAGGTATAACTATTTTAATAAATAATTATACATTTTATTATATCCATTGTTTTATGGGGGGGGATTTCTGTAGTTGGAACGGTTTTATAAGCAGTTGTCCTGTGGAAGGAAACACAAGATTTTAAAACATCATAGAAATAAATATTTAATAGTTCCCAGACGTAATGGGTCTCATAAATGGGCCACAGCAACAGTCCTTTGCATATCATGCAAGGTATCTCTCATGGCCTTGCCTCCATCTGCCCAGCCACACTCCCTGCCCCTAGCTTCTTGCATTGCACAGCAGAGCTAATCCGAGCTGAGCTGCAGAGGACCTGGAAGAGAATAGTGGCCTATTTCCCCCAAATGCCTTAGATGGACTCACATAGTCTTCTATAATCTCTTTGATGCCAGCAACGGTTAGAATAAATAGCAATGGCACCAAGGTGGTATATCTTCCAGTTGGAGAGACATCTGGAATTTGCTGAAAAGGAACAAAAAAAGAAGAAGTTAAAAATAAAGGTTACAGAGCAGCATGGTTATGCCAAAATAGTTTTTATAGTACAAATGTATTGAAAAGTAAATGCAAATATTAAAATTTTTAAAAAGAAGGAGAGAGAGAGAGAGAGAGAGAGAGAGAGAGAGAGAGAGAGAGAGAGAGAGAGAATGCATTTCAGGGGGGATTTAGAACTGAAGTACTTAACCCTTCCATTCCCTGCTGCTTCTCTGTTCTGAATTGCTCCCCCCCCCCATTGCTGTTCTTCGATGGGGCTCTGAGCATGATGGAGATCTGCCTTGGTGGAATAATCTGGAGCCAAGAAGCAGCAGGTGGTAAAAGAGTCAAGAATCCCTCCCACATGCACACTACATATCCATTTTAAATGCTGCATTGTTTTTTCAAAAACCTCTGTGTTATTTTTAGATATAGATATGCACAGGCCTTTTTTTGTAGAAAAAGCCCAGCAGGAACTCATTAGCATGATAGACCACACCCAACAGCAGAAACTCATTAGCATATTAGGCCACACCCCTGACAGCTCCTTGGGGCCCAACTGAGGGCTGCTGGGAGCAGGGAGCGGGGCTTGCTGCATGTGCCCGCCCACCTGGTCTCAGAAGCCAGCCGGAACTCCGTTCCTGTGCCTTCCTGCCCAAAAATAGCCCTGGATATGCAAAACATGCCAAAGAAGTGACAAAGGCCAGCTTTACATGCAGAAAGGGACATAGAACACTGACTCCTGTGATTGGGAGCCATTGGTCAGGCCTGGTATAAATATTGGCAGTGTGGCTTTATGACTTTGCTTTCGCAACACAACAGTACATGATGCACCCTAGCCTGGCTCAAAGAGTATTCATATAAGAGCAAGGTCAAAGAAGAACTGCTAATCAGGGGTGATCAGCCACAAGGCATCAGGGGCAGCTACCCTGGGTTGTGGGGGAACTCCCAAGTGTTCATGGCCCCTCCCCCAATGGAAGGGAAATGAAGAGGAAGAGCAGGTAAGATCCCACTCACCCCTTCTGGCTCTTGGGGAGCTGGCCCAGCATCAGCAGCCACCATGCACGCATGTCCCTCCTGAGGCTCCGGTAGCAGCCATTTTGGTGTCCACCACACTCATCTGCTCTCTCTGTGGCTCAGGCACCAGTTGGCCAGTTGGGCTCCCATGCCCACCCACCTACCTTGCACAGTACAAGGGCTGTCCCTTGCCAGAGCCTGGAGAGGGTCCCACAAGAGGGAAGCCAGTGATTCTGTAGCCCCATCCTGGAATTTTTCCCAGGGCCCCAGAATCACTAAGAGTGTCCCTGCTATTGCGTCTCCAAGTGTTATATGACGCCCACACTCAAGACTTGCTCCCGGTTTTCGGGGTGGCCTTGGCACTGTACATCTATGAATGCAGCACCCCCTCACATCCATACAAGTGCAAACACATGTACTCGCATGCACCCTCCTAGGGGAGGGAGCAGAACACAACCGTCATGTATGCCTTTAAGCCCCACTGGTGCCAGCAAGGCTAAAGCCAACATGAAAGAATGGCACTCCCCCGGCCCATTCGCAATTGTGATTGTGTTCAAGAGAGACATAACATTTTAGTTTAATGTGCTTAAGTGACAGAGGCATACCTGCAATAAGGCAATGAAGAGGAAGAAAGCGTTAGCAGCCTTTCTGATCTGCTCATATAAGAATCGAGGTAGAAATGTCACCACACTGTACTTGGCTGTGCTGTAGGTTTGCAGAAATGAAAAAAGAAGAATTAGTTAAAGGTCAATAAGAAGAAACGTGGAGCGAGTCATTCGATATTAAACTAGTGGCCTGCAGCTCAAGGTCAGCTGGTCGTTTTAACTTAATACATGTGAACTTCAGAACCCCTTCAGCTCTGCAATGTGTGCCCATTTTTCATTAAATATTTGATTTACTTGTGATATGCATAAATCCAAAGGCGCATAAGACATAACTATGCAATCGTAAGAGAGCTACCCCTGTTCTAAGTCCATTTAACTCAACATGCTTAGAAGAGTGTAACTGTGTTTTGGACTGCACTATAACCTAGATTAAAAGAATTTATTTATTTTATTTATTTATTTTTCGCATTTATACCCCGCCCTCCCCAGTGGGCTCAGGGCTGCTAACGAGGGCAAGAACACACAATCATTTAAATACTTATTCTAAATTACAATCTTACATTTTAAAACTTCAGGTAAGATTCAGCCAGGAAGTGTTAACATTCAGTACAGAACTTTTGTTGAATCAACAATGGTCAGCTTTCATTTACCTTCCAAGAATTCCTTACAGATGGTTGGCATGTAGCTAACTTCTCCCCCTAATGCTTCCATCCATGTTCCAGTATTCCTTTAATTGGTCCCTCCACTCCCTACCCTTCTTCCATTAGCCTGTGGATTTCTTATGATGCAAATAAGGGTCACATGAAGCTCCCTTATACTGAGTGACACCATCAGCCTACCAAGCTTGGCATTGTCTATTCTGATAGGCAGCAGCTCTCCAAGTTCTTGGGCAGAGGTTTCTACATCCCCTACTACCTGATCTTTTTCTTTCTGAAAGCAACGCTGATGCTCCAATACTGACCCATGGCTCCTGCCTGATATCTCTGTCCTTCACTAGGTCCATCCCACCTACCCCAATTCTATCAGCCTATGACAGGCGGGATGAGAGCAGCTCAGTCATTAGCAAGAAGTGATCCTTGCTATTTGCAAAGACAAGCAGTGTGCCTTTAGTGCAAGAGGTTTCTTCTTCTCCCCCCCCCCTTTTAAAGACCCAAGCAGCTCAGCCAGTGGCAGCCCATGATCCTTCAAACTGCCCAGCCCACCCATTACATGCAGGCTGCTCAGCCAATCACTGCCAGAGGCTTCATCACTGCCACCAACATAAAACCCCTTACTGTGATACCATATAGTTTTTTTTAAACAGCCATAACATTATTCCCAGTAGTTCCAAATTGTTTTGAGGAAATATTAAAGAACTGAGGGTAGAGTTTATATTTTTGCACTATAAAATAAACAACACAATTCTCCCTCTCTCAAGGCAAACTCTACAGGACACCTTAAAGCCTGGTGTTCTAGTCACTGCAACTAACAAACCATTATTTGCTTGTTCAACAAAACCATAACATAGTACTGTAAATTTACAAGACAAATTTCAGGACCACGGACAGCTCCCTCTAACAGTATTTTTAATGTCCTCAGCTGCATTTTACCTGCACAGCTGTACAAAACAGCATCCCTCAATCAAATTTTTGTGCCCCAGACTATGTAAAAATAGTCATCCTATGAGATGACATCAAGCCAAGAGGTGGAATTCAGAAAATTCAACCAGTTGTATCACTTCACCACAGGAATATTTCTG
>NW_015167566.1:528586-581677 GCF_001447785.1 Gekko japonicus | reverse complement strand
ATGTGTGGCATACACAATATGAATATACAGTATTAGATGAAGTAAGAATACATGGTGGGGGCAGAAATAAGCAGCCCTTCAATGTACAGCACAACTCTCCTAAAATAACAGCCAAATAATCATAATAATAACAACAACAATTATGTACCAAGCATGACAACATGTCAGTCTCCTCGTAATGTTATCTTAGCTACTTTTGAAAATCTATGGGTCCTTGTCCATTTCCACTATTATAAAATATACCTGGGTTTCTTCTCTGTCCAATAAATAAAGAAAACAACACATGCCGTTGCTTAGGATTTCAGATCTGCTGGTGGTGCGCTCGTTTGTAAACTTGTGTTATCTAAAGTTAGACCAGCGGTCACAGAAGACCACTGCTGCTCATTTGATGTGGTTTGTTGGCTATCTAGTCCGATGTTCATTTTAGATCATGATTTGCACCTCCAATCCTGTTGTTTGTTCTTACGGTGTTCTTGGACTATTTTATGATTTTAAGGTATCTTGGATTCCTTTTTGAAAAAGAAAAAGGTGAGGTATACATTACCTAATCAAACAAATGTTTGTTTAGACAAAAATTTGCTCTGAAATAATCACATCTGATGCAGATGAATACTACAAGTATAGACTTGTCTTACCAAACATTTGCACTGTTTTGATGTTTGATCAGCATCTTTTTGCTCTGCTGGCTGCTACTTCTCCTCAGTGTCCTTTTCTGTCATCTGTGCCCTCAATGTCCTTGATTTGCTTTGTCCACCTTCCCATTTAATCCTACTGGCTACACTGACCCAAATGGTTCTGTCTACCATTCCCCACAATATCATATCAGACCTAGTGCTGTTACATCATCAACAAAATCACATGGGTTGGGTTGTGACAGACAATCAGATTAAATGCCAGTGAGGGCAAGCAATGCCAGTGAGGGCAAAGAAGAAAACAGATGGCTTCAAGAAGAAGCAACAAAAGGTCACCGAAGAGCTTTGAAATATTAAAAATAGGAATGCAAGCAATGTTTTTAAAATTTGCCAGAAATGGGAGACATTCTTCATCACTCAAAAATGAACTTGGCAGGGCTTTTTTGTGACAGTACTCATTGTTATGAAGTTTCAGCACCTTTTGGGGGTCCCTCCCAAGTCCTGAGGGGGGAATAGGTGGAAATCATTGCTTGCATTATATTGATTTATTTATTTAACTCATTTATATCCTGCCTCACTCCCTAATGGGGACCCAAAGCAACTTACATCATTCTCCATTTTATCCTCAGAACAACCCTGTGAGGTAGGGTAGGCTGAGGGAGTCTGACTGGCCCAAGGTCACCCAGCAAGCTTCCATGGCATGAGTGGGGATTTAAACCCGGGTCTCCCAGATACTACTCCCACACTCTTAACCACTACACCACACTGCTGTATATATGAGTATATGTGAATGTGATGATTGAGTCAGTCATCCTCTGCATGCAGAAGATATTGCACAGTCGCGGAGCAACGGAACTGCTTGAAAGGAGCCGCTGCAGAGCCAAAGCCAAAAAAGAGAGAGAGACACCTACTGTGCAGAATCAAAGGAGAGAAGATCCGCTGGGAGATCGACAAAGAACCAGCAGGGTGCCTGATAGGAATTCACCTCCCACAATACTATGTGGTCCTAGTTAGAATTGGTAATTTGCAATGTAAACCGCTCAGAGAACCTTCGGGATTAGAGCGGTATAAGAAATCGAAAGTATAAATAAATAAATAAATAAATCTTGCATTCACTGTATTATTACGTGGCAGAAACAGCCAGAGGACAGAGTCCCAGCAAGGGTAAAGAGACCAGCTGCTCATCCTCACCCTACTCTGTGCATGAAACCCTCCAAGGACTTGTACCTTGGGGAAAGGACTGTGACCTGAGCCATGTCATATGAAACTTTTAGTGTGGCTGTCAGAGCTCTCTCAGCCTGACCCACCTCACAGGGTGTATGTTGTGGGGAGGGGAAGGGAAGGGAAAGGAAAGGAGTTTGTAAGCCGCTCTGAGACTCCTTTGGGTAGTGAAGGGCGGGCTATAAATCCAATCTCTTCTTCTTCTTCTAAGCAGGGTCAGCCCTGGTAAGTATTTGGATGGGAGACCACCAAGGAAGTCCAGGGTCTCTACGCAGAGGCAGGCAACAGCAACCCACCTCTGAACGTCTCTTGCCTTGAAAATCCTACCAAGCTGCCACAAGTCGGCTGTGACTTGATGGCACATTCCACCACATTAAACTGTTATACCTGCTTAGAGTGTCCTTTGTCGTAATCCACTGCGGGCCCTGCTCTGCAGGAGAAGAGCAGGGTAAACGGATTTTTAAATAAAATAATGCATTTTCCTTGCATAAAGGTCCCCACAAGCAGAAGCAGGAGAACAGCAGGAGAACCTACCTGCCATGGCACTGCATTAATTCCTGTGCATGCTTTTGCAGAATGCTGCTAGTAGCTGTTTACCTGCTAATCATGACTTTCTGGTTCCAGCACAATCAGATTAAATGCCATTGAGGTGGTAGCCTACTTTAGGTTAGAGGAAATTCATCCATCACGAGCAGCCTTTCTCCAACTAAAGGGACTCTTCCAGAAGGCTTCTTTAGCTGGAAGAAGGCTTCAGCTTTGCATAGTCACATGGTAGGATACAGACCATCAAGTGGACCCCAAACCCAGCAAATCAAGTCTTTCCAATGTCTGCATTACATTCATGTTGACAAAGGTAAAGGTAAAGGTTCCCTTGCTCAAAAGCCAGTCGAGTCCGACTCTAGGGTTGTGGTGCTCATCTCCATTTCAAAGCCAAAGAGCCAGCGCCGTCCAAAGACATTTCCATGGTCATGTGGCCGGCATGACTAAACACCAAGGGGCACGGAACGCTGTTACCTTCCCACCGAAGTGGTACCTATTTATCTACTTGCAATTTCTTGCTTTCGAACTGCTAGGTTGGCAGGAGCTGGAACTAGAGATGGGAGCTCACTCCATCATGCGGCACCTGGGTCTTGAACTGCTGAACTACTGACCTTCCACAGCCTGCAGTTCAGCGTCTTAACCACTTGAGCCACCGCAGCTCCTTCATGTTGACAAACCAGGGCTCAAACTTTGGAGTTTCTTTTTTTAAAGGTGATTTCACTTCTGCTTCATATTGACGCATTCCCTCATTATGGGTGGCATGATAAACAGTAATGAGAAATCTTTAGTCTTTATGAACTACCCCCTGTTGGCTGTGCCATGCAAGCTTCTTCTAGAACACTCTCAGAGAAATCAATGAAAACTATTTTGGAGTTAATAGTATGTGGTAAAATACTGTAATACCAACATGGATTTATGCAGGCTTTTATTACTCCCTGCGAACACCTGCATATTTGTCAGGCTTGACCAGAATCAATTTCATATTGCTCAGCTTCAACATGAGATTTATACTCCAGACCTTTTGATGTCCAATCCAATACAGAGCACACTGCATGTTATTTCTTCACTGGATTCAGACCCCTAACTCTGTACTGAAGCCCCCATTGGCCCCACATTGAACGGACATCCTTGACAATGGGAGATCTCTATGACTGTCTCATATGAACGAAGCCTGCAAGGAACTGGAGCGTGAAGACAAGTCTCTGTAGCTCTCATGTTTGCCAAACAGCACTAACAAATCTATGGTATTCTTCTATAAGCAACAAACAGGTGAGTGCCATCCTAGACAGACACGGTATCAGCACAGTGGAATACATGGAGTGGGGAAGTATGCTAGTGGTGGTCTATCGGGTAGACTGTAACTAGATATGGGACAAGGGAAGGGGTAACCTTGCCAACTGTGTAAGGCTTTTAACTACAGAGGCTGAAGAAGAACTTGTCCCTGTGTGAAAACCCTGATGTCTCCAAAGAAGAGGAACAATCCTTATGAGAAAAATGGCTTAAGCCAGCTTCTTCTGTTGTACAGGCACTCTGGGATCTCCAGTGGTGTTTGGGCCTTGGTTATCTATGTGTGTGTGTGTGTGTGTGTGTGAGAGAGAGAGAGAGAGAGAGAGAGAGAGAGAGAGAGAGAGAGAGAAGTGTGGCCAAGTCACAGCTGACTTATGGAGATCCCAGCTTCCAAAGCAAGTGAGAAACAGAGATGGTTTGCCATTGCCTTCCTCTGCAGAGTCTTCCTTGGTGGTCTCCCTTCCAAGTACCCACGCAGCTTAGCTTCTGAAGTCTGATGAGATCGGGCTATACCATACTGCCTTTATTTTATTTATTTATTTATAAGTTCAATTTATACGCCGCCCTCCTCGCTACGTGAGCTCAGGGCGGCTTTCATCCCTCTTACCCACCTTAACATTAGTGAAGTCAGAGTATGTTTCCAGTTTCCAATCTCAAGTATCCCAGAAGGTTATCAGCCAAAAATTACTCCAGTCCAATAATTTCTTTCCTATTTTCATAAGTTTGCTAAGGTTCAAACAGGTTGCTGGTCCAAATTTCAAAAGAAAAAGTCACATGATCTTATATTTAGGCCCCACTGAAATGACCAAATAAATGTGCAAGCTTCACAATTTTAACAGTCTTAATTTGGCCAAGCTGAGTGTACAACTGTCCTGACCTGAATAGCCCAGGCTAGCCAGATTTCACCAGGTATCAGAAGCTAACAAAGGTCAGCCCTGGTTAGTATTTGGATGGGAGACTACCAAGGAATTCCAGAGGGGAGATACAGAGGAGGAGGAAGAAGAAGAAACTGGATTTATACCCCACCCTTCACTCAGAGTCTCAGAGCAGCTTACAAACTCCGCTCCCTCCCCCTCCCCCTCCCCCTCACCACAGCAGACACCCTGTGAGGTAGGTGGGGCTGAGAGAGCTCTTTCCAGAACTGTCCTTGAGAGAACAGCTCTGACAGAACTATGTCTTGCCCAAGGTGACCCAGCAGCTGCAAATGGAGGAGTGGGGAATCAAACCCGGTTCTCCCAAATTAGACTCTGCGCACTTAACCACTACACCAAACGGGAAGGCAATGGCAAACCACCTCTGACCATCTCTTGCCTTGAAAACCCCATGGGATTGCCACAAGTCAGCTGTGTCTTGATGGCAAAACGAAAACAACAGTGTACAATTACAAGAGACAGCCTCCAATAGTCAGTGTAAGATAAGAGAGTCAACCACAGAGGGTTGCAGAATGTTTAATTATTTATGGTAACAACTGCTCTATTTTAAGGTTTATGCCGCTGATTTGTTAGTCCAACACTGCGTTTATTCAGCGACTGATTTAATTATCATTTTAATAATCTAATGTTGTTTAATAATCTAATGTTATTGGCGGTTGCTTTAATTGTCTTGTTCTGCTTTATTGCACTAACGTAAATTTGGAAGCAGCCAGAAGTCAGTTTGACTTAGCGTGCTGCATATGAATAGGTACATAAATCTTTTCAGCTATTTTACTATCCTTAGTTTAGCAATGGCTGTTGACTCTCTGGTAAACTGTTCCAAAGAACTGGACCTACCACAAAAAAAGCCTGGTGCCTTTCTACAAACCAGATCCTCAGATTTAAAACACCGAAGATGTCATCAAAGAACTTGCCACAAATAAACTGATTTTTGGACTACTTCACAGTTGCATGCGTTAATTATAAAAATTATTTACACCACCAAAAGACAAAGATCTCGGCATTAGTTTGGTGACATCATCTTATTCATTCTAAGCTTGACCTTCTGTCTTGGAGTTGTAGCTGGTTGTGTCTATAACCACAGGTGAACTATCCTTTTCCATCCTAGTAGCTAAAAGCATTGTCAAAGAAGGTAAGAGAGCTAGATGGGGGTGACATCACATTCCCATTGAGTGGGTATAGTTCTAAGAACTAAGGTGACTTAAAGATGATTCATGTTTATCTCTGATCTCCATAATACAAACCTGTTCTTACTTTTGAGCAAAGCCATTGTTACAGAGCTCTAAAATGGCCAAAATGTCTGTTAGAAACAAACCTTCATCCTCAGGAGCTGGTCTTTCTTCAGCCAAATGAATTGGGAGCCAGTGTACCAAAGAAGGTCAGACCCAGAACCAGTGTACCCCAGAAGGTCGGACCAGAACCAACGGGTTGAAATTAAATCAGAAGAGTTTTCGGCTCAACATTAGGAAGAACTTCCTGACAGTTCGAGCAGTTCTTCAGTGGAACAGGCTTCCTCGGGAAGTGGTAGGCTCTCCTTCTTTGGAGGTTTTCAAACAGAGGCTAGATGGCCATCTGACAGCAATGCGGATTCTGTGAACTTAGGCAGATCATGAGAGGGAGGGCAGGAAGGGTTGCCTCAGTGCTTAGTTCTTGTGGCCCTTTCTTACACACCCAAGGAAATGCTGATCACCACTTTGGGGTCAGGAAGCAATCCTGGAGGGTTTTTTGTCATCTTCTGGGTGTGGAACAGCGGTCACTGCGGGTGTGGAGGGGAGGTATTTGTGAATTTCCTGCATTGTGCAGGGGGTTGGACTAGATGACCCTGGAGAACCCTTCCAACTCTATGATTCTATGACCATGGAAAAGTCTGATTCCCTAGATTGAATTCCATGCCTCACCCACTGGGAAACCAGGAGACCACCTGCTAGGTCAGACATTTTGGCCATTTGTGCCACCAGTCTTATAGAGAGCAGTGGGGAGAGGGCTCAATAAAATCAGGTTGGGCCTAGATGCAGTCTGCAGGCCTCTAGATTGCCATCTCTGTTTTAAATAATTGTTTTACTAATATCTGTAAAGGATTATTATCACTTCCCATTTCAGACAGTTGCCAATTCATCTGCAATGCATGTGAATAGCAAGACACTTTTTAATCTCGGCTGCTTAACAGATGATTGCAGAGAGGGTGAGAAAAAAATCAAAATATTGTTGACATGTTTTCAGCACTGAGTCATTTGCAAGATACACTACACTGCAGACCAGTGAGATAACAATATGTGAACTTTTTTTTAATGATCAGACAAATTAAACAGCCTCCTCAGTATCTTGCTGAACAGACAATTTAGTCCCAGGACTATTTGTGAATAAATCTGGCATAAATCTTGCAGAATTGCTTGTGCAGCACTCCTACCATATGGCGAGAGTTTTATGCACAGGAGCTTATTGCGTGGGGGGAGGGAACTGATTTTTCCATGCCATCATAAAAAGGCACAAAACAAACTCCTCTCCTGACAACATGCTTTTTACTGTTTACTGAAGATTGTTCGGAGGATCACTTAGGCTGCTGAACATTTTATTTGCTGGGTTTTTATGCTTTTTCATGCTTTTTGTCTTTTTATTGGCTAGGCTTTTAATGGCTGTTAATTTTAATAATGTTTTTATGCAATACTTTTTGTGCTGTGTTATTATTGTATCATGTTTTCTATTGTAAATGGCCTCAAGTAAGTTCTTTGGAAAGGCAGAAACAGAAATAATTTTCTAAATAACAAACAGCTTGCCACATGGGGCTATCATGTGGCAATAACACTATGTCATCACGCCCTATCTAGACGCAAATTAGAGTTGACAGCTCCGGATTGGAAATACTTGGATATTCTGAGGTAGGGGCTGAAGAGAATGGAGTTTGGGGAAAGGAAGGCGCTCAGCCGGAGGGGGAGGTCACAGTGTGCCCTCTGAAGTGGCCCTTCCCTCCAGGACTACATCTTTGGGTTTGGTGACCGTACCTAAAAAGGTTACCTAGAAGCAAATCCTTCTGAATAAAATGGGACTGGTTTTCTAATAAGTCAACTTCAGCTTTAAACTAGCAAGTTGGGTCTGGTTCAAACACATATATTCATCACTTGATAAAAGCATCATGGAGTGGTAACAGGTAAACATAACATTTTCCAGAGGAACAACAAATTTAGAGTCCCAGGGCACCTTTAAGACCAACAAAGATTTATTCAAGGTATGAGCTTTCGTGTGCATGCACACTTTATCAGTTCATGTGTTTAGGCTTGACCCATACATTTTTAAAAAATCCCCGCAGGTACAAAAAAAGGTATAAGCTTCTCAGGGAGAAAAGTTCTAGACCTGCAGTACTTCCTGGTGTCCTAGTTTTATACTGACAAGGTAATTTTTTAATATGTGGGATCATTAAAAACATAATTCCTCATCTACTGTTTAAAGTGATACCATCCACTCTACTCCCTGCTTCATTCTGCTGCCTATATAAATCTAGCCTTGTAAAATATTTACCTTTTGCATTATTTTCTCAGACTCAGGGCAGCTGGCAAAGCAACAAGCATGCAGGGGACACAAAAACAGCACAACATTCTATCAACAAGGCAAAAAAACACACAAGTTAAAAGTGTGCTGCTAGAAGTGTGGTCAAATCTGTCAAAACCATTTACTCTCCACCCAATGCTCTCGAAAATAAAACTGTCAACCATGCCTTCCAAAATGCAGTCCCCTACACTCACTCTGGTAGGTAATTCTGAAGGACTGGATCCACCACAGGAAAAGCCCATAATTTTAACTGCTGCCATGTGGAAAATCCTAGGAGCGGGTACCATGAGATCTGATTCAAGAAATATTACACATAAAAGATGGTAGATTAATATGGTAGATTTGAAAATTCAGGTTGGGGAAACAGCCATATTTTTGAATACTCACGCAAACCAAGGTAATATATATATATTTTAAAATCCCACATGCAATACATTAGCACCTCAAAGAAAAAGTGTACCAAACTCCTGTCCCTGATTCACTGGCTTACTGCATGCAGGGATGGTCATGCTTTTTTAAAAAAAAATCACTGGAGAGTTTTCAAGCATATGAACACACACCTGGAGTGATGCAGTCTAGAACTCTAGCACGTCAATCAACTGCTTCACTATGCTTCTAAAAGGACTTTCAGCTTTAAGTCATCAACTTTTGAGGGCACAAGTGATGAAATGTCTTTTGCCATCCTAGCTACAGAACGTTTCGTGCTAAAAAGCTTCACCTTGTCCCTTAGACATGCCCTATCCCAAAACAAAAAATAAATGAAAACATAAATTTGACTTTTTAGAGGATTTTAAAAGTGCAAAGTTTGCAGAACCATGAGGTGGAAAAACACTTTCATATTTCATATATCAAAGCAAGAGAATGGAAAGAACAGAAGAGGTGGCTTTAAAAACTGCTGGCTCCATATTCCAAGTGTGTACTTTACGAAGGATTGCAATTGCTTTGAACAGCGTACAAAGCAACTCTGGTGAAAATCAATCCCCACCCCCCATTTTTATTTAGGAAAGTATGTTAATAAAAGGCACTATGTAGTGTTGTTTGAAACTTCAATGGAACCAAAACCTAAGCAATAAAGATGTGATTTTAAGGTCTTTTTCTGGCACTGAGCTTCATTACCATCTTTGGGTAATGCTGGCCCTGCATTTTTTGCTTTTGAACTTTTAATGTAAAATGATTGCAGTCCAAAAACGATTTCTAAGCACCCGAGATAGCCTTTCTTTTCTCCCTTGGACACAAAGTATAACAAAGCAGGGGATGGATGGTCTCTATAGCAGCAACTCTATGTGGAACTGGAGCAGAATCAAAGCTGAAAATGAGCTGAGGGAAAGATGGTCTGGAAACAAAAACAGCAAAACAACAATCAAAATGGAACATTTTTTAAAAAAATAACTTTTGAAAGAGCCACAGCAGCTCAGGATAACTAAAGCCAATCAACCACAACAGCTGATTAGTTAACAAAAAGCCTGGCAAGGAAAAGGGGCTGCTCCCGCTAAGCTGTGAGCAAAAATTCTAATTTGTGAGTTACTGGCATTAAAGTTGTGAGCGAGCAATTTGGCTACTGCACTGCTCTGGAGCCATCCTTCCTGAGCTAAGACAAAAATGTGTGAGCTGGAGGCTAAAAAACTGTGAGCTAGCTCACACTAACTCAGCTTAGAGGAAACACTGGCTGTAACTATACTTCTAAATGTCAAGCAGGATAATGCTAGATGTGCTTCACAGGCCTCTGTACCACTGGTACCATCACTGAAAAGACCCTGCTGGTGTGGCCACCCACTGAACCTCTTGACATGATAGGGCCTTTAGGGTAGGACTCTAATCAGGGAGAATCAGGTTTGATTCCCGACTCCTCCATATGCAGCTGTTGGTGTGACTTTGGGTCAGCTGCAAGTTCTTTCAGAGCTGTTCTCCCACGAGCAATTCTTGAAAGAGCTCTCTCAGCCCCACCTACCTCACAGGGTGTCAGTTGCGGGGAGGGAAAGGGAAAGGAAACTGTAAGCTGCTCTGAGTCTCCAAGTGAAGGGTGAGGTATAAATCCAATCCTTCTTCTAGATAGCTTTGGCATGTCCGTAAACTTGTATGTAAGATTTACGCATGTCATGTGTCAATTTACACATGCATTACTTCCTGCATGGTTGTTGCCTCCTTTGCAGGGATTTTACAAATGAAGTGGATCTCTGCCTCTGATTGGCAGAAGGACATGGCAGAAGAAGTCTTGCCGAGGCACAGCCAGCCCTAAAAGACTGCTACTGAATGCTGTCCATTAACAGGTCTCTATAAATCAAACCCCATTGTTCTGTAGAGCGGTGTTTTCCCACAGCAATAATGAAGTCTGATCCTCAAATTCATATGAAGTATGCATAAAGCCAATACAGTGTTTCTAATTTTTTTAAAGGGAAAGATTGCCCCACTCCAAAGATTAATTGCTGTTCTAGAGTTTTTTTGCAATTGTTGAAAGAAGGCTGTAAGATCTGAGTGTTGTCAAGAATGGGCTCCACACATCTGAAGAAGTGTGCGTGCACATGAAAGCTTATACCCTGAATAAAACTCTGTTGGTCTTAAAAGGGCCATTGGACTCAGACTTTGTTGGGCTCCATGCCAGTTTGAGTTCTGCAATAATTGGGGGGTGACTAACAGACCTCTTGACGTTTGGATTTTGAGTGATTATGCTATTGTTTTAAACGGTTTATAACTTTAAAATCTGTAAGCCACTTTGAATCCGATGGTCCAGGAGAAACGTGGCATATAAATATTCTAACTAAATAATATAAAAATGTCAATTTCGGGTGCTGACATTTGAATGCATCCTCACATAATGACACCCAGGAAGGAGAAAAACGAGCTTCCCGTGGCGTAGCAAATAAGTGCCATTTCTCACCATGGGAGCACACACTGCAAGTAATAGCCACTCTGATGCTATATTTGTCATCTCCCCCCACCCAGTAATTATGTGGTTGGCCCCTTCCAGTCCACTGGTTCTGTTCCCACTGGTGACACAAACCTATTGTTCCAGGAATGTAGCTAGGAAGACACTTGAAACAGGCAGAGTCTTGTCAGGTTGATTTGGTCCGCTGCCAGACCTTGTAGGTTTACAATCCTCTTACCCATTTGCTTGCACAAGGAAATCTCCCTTCTAAAATCCACAGGATTTTTCTTCGGTTACAAAGCACGCCACTGAGCAGCTAATCTTTTGACAAAGTGTGATTTGTTTAAAAGGGAGAGTTCAGAAAAGCTATGCAAGGAAACAAATATTTTCCCCGCTGCAGAAAAAGCTAAGACCTGCTTTTAAAGCCTAAATCTATAAGCCTTGCTCCCAAAAGCAAACAAAAAATTTGAAAGCCTCACATGGATGTTGGCAACCATAGTCATCTATATATCTAACAATGAAGTGTGGCCCCTATCTGTGGATATCTAAATCCATGAATTGGGGCCTCGTTTGCACTAAGATTCTTCAGCAAACCTGGGTGACCCCCCCCCCAGTTTGCAGAAAAAATCTGAAATCTTTTTTTTTAAAATGCACTGGAGGGTTTAAATCTCCCCTTCAGCATGGTGCAGCCCAGGACCTGCAGCAGGCCCAGCGATGGCAGAGGGGAAGAAGCCTGGGAGACACAATGGGCCCTGGGGTGGCAAAGCTACCCAGAAGCCACAGCGGGCCCAGCAACAGTGAAGCAGCCTGGGAACCATGGAAGGTCTGCCCTGCCAGACAACCTGGGAGCCATGACACACCCGGTGGCAGGTGCAGGGGAGGTTGGGAGCCGCAACAGGCCCAATGAGAAAGTGGGGGGATAGAACCCCCCCCCCAATGAAAGTCTCACAGGCCCACACTGTATCATATAATTCTAAACTGGCATTTCAGAGACATCTATAAGCAAACCAAGCTGACATCCAGTCCTACAGACAGGGCTATGTAAGCACCATACTAAAATCATTCTATGCCCATTAAAAGTTATAAAAACTGACCAGGTTGCATAATTTCTTTTCTTCTGCATTTTTTGCTATTTAGCACAGTTTATCCTTATCTTCTTACAGCACAGCAGTTAACTATGTACAGCACTTAAACTTTATATGCAGCCATCAGAAATCTTATCCAAGCCCTTATTTTGATTTTGACATTCCCCCTGTGCTTTCAAGGATGTTCTTAAAACTGTAAGGACTAGAAACTTGGTTTATGGAAAAGTGGAGACTTTCACAAAGCTGACATCTGGGTCTGCATTCTGTATTTTCCCACATTTCCAGGGAATAAAACAGCCCTGCCTACCAATATAAGGAGCAGTAACAGCATACGGTGCTGTTTATATTCTCTCTTTGTACAGCGTAATGCTGCAGCTTTGCATATCATTAACCCACATCTAGCGATGCCAGTAATCATTATTGGCATGTCCATGTAGGTATGTGAAGTTACATAAGAGAATCCATGCTGGATCAGGTAAATGTCCCATCCAGTCCAACACTCTATGTCACACAGTGGCCCAAAACCAGGTGCCATCAGGAGGTCCACTAGCGGGGGCAGAACTCCAGAAGCCCTCACACTACTACCCCCCCAAGGACTAAGAATACAGAGCATAACTGCCCCAGACATAGTGTTCTATCCAGGGTTTTTTTAAAGAGGTGCTGGAACTATCAAGAGGGAAATGAAGTTTATAATCTGCTGAATACTGAAAACTCATAAACTTTTAAAACATTTTAAAAAGAATTTTGTTGAAGAGGTTCCAGAACTCTGTTCTGGCACATCCCCTCAGAAAAAAAGCCCCGGCTATATGTTGTGGCTAATGGCCACTGGTGGACCTCTGCTCCATATGTTTATCCAATCCCCTCTTGAAGGTGTCTGCCGCCACCACTTCCTGCAGCAGTGAATTCTACGTGTTAATTACTCTTTGGGTGAAGAAGTACTTCCTTTTATCTGTTCTCAGCCTACCGCACATTAATTTCACTGAGTGCCCACGAGTTGTTGTATTGTGAGAAAGGGAGAAAAGGACTCTATCCCATGCATCATTTTGTAAAACTCTATCACGTCACTCCTCAATTGTTGCTTCTCCAAGCTGAAGAACCCTAGTGATAGACTGCATATTTGTCAGGAGATCCACAAGTTCACATTGGAGTTATTTCACAACTCATAAATGTATGCCATCTGGGCCTAGTGATTTGTCAGTTTTTAATCTGTCCATCAGTTGTAGGACCTCCTCTCTTGTCACCTCAATCCAACTCAGGTATTTCAACACCTTTGCTGAAATTGGTAGTTTTGGAGTGGGCAAGGATTTCCCATCTTCCACAGTGAAGACAGAGCTACTAATGTGTTTGAAGAATTTTTTATTGTTGGTCTTTATGTTTTTTGCAATATGTTCTGAATCCTCATAGTCCCCTTTTGCCTGTCTGATCACTGACTTGCATTTTATTTCCCAAAGCTTGTGCTCACTTTTATTTACCTTACTCAGACTAGCCTTCCACAGCTGATAGGAATCCTTCGTACCTTTTCTTGCTTCCATAACTTTGTTAGTTAACCATGCAGGCCTTTTAAAATACCTATTCATACCTTTCCAGTGTACATTTTATCTGAGCTTCCAGGACTGTAGTTTTAAATAGTCTCCAAGCTTCCCAAAGGGATTTGACCTTCCTTACCTTTCAGTTTCTTCTTCATAAGGCCCCTCATTTGAAAGACGTTACCCCTTCTAAAGTTAACTGTGGTTCTGTTGGTCTTTTGGGGCAACTCCCTATTTACATAAATACTAAACTTCATAGCATTATGGCCACTGTTTCCAACTGGTGCTATCATGTTTACAACTCTCACTGGGTCTTGGGCATTACTTACGACCAAATCCAGGATTGCCTCTGTGACCTTCTGCAACATGGCACAGTCACTGAGAATATCTAGAAACCCAATCTCTTTCTCCTGACTTGAACACATATTGACCCAATCAATCTGTGGGGAGTTAAAATCACCTATTATTGACGTAATTTCATCTAGCTGCTTTCCTTAATTCTTTTGCTGTTTTTTAATTTGGCTTATGAAGGGAGCTTTGACTCTCAAAAGCTTATATCCAGAAAATCTTGCTGGTCTCTCAGGTGCTACTAGACTCGAATCTAGCTGTTCTACTGCAGACCAACACGGCTATCCTCTGAAAATATCTTACAATTAAAACAGTTCGTCAGTACACATCATCTTGTCCTATGATCAATTGTTCTGACTGTACTGATCAATTGTACAATTGTACACAAGGACAGGCAAAAGAAAAGCATGCAAATCCAACAGGTCAATTAACAAAACATTTATTGTTTTTAAAAGTATAATGTCAAACTATTCTGGAGGCAAACTATGTAAATTACTAACAGGAATGTGCTTTCTGCAAGAGAATATGTGTGCGTTTTCTCTAACAAGCAGTTTTGACAGAATCCCCGTAAAATCTCCTTTGGCAGTATCCTCTGACTGCCTTCTGCTAACTGCCTCCTCTGACTTTCTTCCACTGAGTCTTTGTTCCACAAAGAAAGACTTCCTCCAATGGATAATGAGTTTTGTTCTGCTGGAGAAAAGTTTTCCTTTGTTGGATGAACTCTTTCCCTGTCTGAAGAACACTTCATGGAAGGGAATCAGAGGACCCAGCCCTTTGCTTGCTGTGTCTTAGAAAGATGACCTGAAGATTCTCACTGTTTTGCTGGTACCACATGGACCAAATGTTCTGAGGACCTAAGAACAGCCCTCCTGGAACAGAGCAAGGTACATTTAACCCAGCATCAGCCATATAGATGCTCTCAACAAATCTTAAGGAGGACACAAAGATAACTGCCTGCCCCTGTTGAAGGTACCTGGCACCCATTATTCAGAGTTATTCTAGCCTTGTGCATACCTTCTTACTGTGTGTTTGACCAATGTGTGCAACTGGTAGGAGCGTGCTGGCCCACCCCAACATCCACACGAAGCTGCCGTATATTGAATCAGATCCTCAGTCCATCAAGGTCAGTACTGCCTACTCAGACTGGAAGCAGCTTTCCAGGGTCTCGGTCAAGGGTCTTCCATATCACCTATTGCCTGGTCCTTTTTAACTGCAAGTGAACCTGGGACCTTGTGCAGAGGCTCTTCTGGTGAGCCACAGCCCCTCCCCGGGGTCACTGACTTGTGACGGCATGGAGGTGGGGTCCCATAGGGTCAAACCAACTGTGTGCATAGCTGGAAGGTACATACAGGGCTAGAGTCTCTGGTTTCCACCAGATGCAGGATTCTGTTTAAACATTCTGATCTCATGCTTTCAGACCTCAGTCCTCTATTATAATGAAATACGTAGCAATACCTTTTAATCATAATTTTTCACTTCCTTTGAATATTACTGCTTCGTGATGCCATACATTCAAACTCGATGCCTAAAACCAGTTTTCTGGCCTTCCTCCTCTTGCATAAACTTAATCTTCCTGGAAATTCTTCACCTCTATTGACAATGGCTCCATCTGCTCTGTAGAACAACACATATCCTCAGTTTTATCTTTGACTCTCCTCTCTCCCTTTGGTCCAGCATATTCCATCTGTCACCACATCCTGTTGCTTCTCCTTTCAGGATCAGACGTATCTTACTTTGCTAAATTACCAGCAGTTTGGAGTGGTCCACACCAATGTTCCCTCTAAGCTGTGGATTCTTGTGAGCAAAAACTCTACTTTGTGAGCGACTAGCATTAAAGTTGTGAGCGAGTGATTTGTCTACTGCATAAATTAGTTTGCTCTGGAGCCCTCCTTCATGAGCGAAGACAAAAATGCGTGAGCCGGAGGCTAAAGAACTGTGAGCTAGCTCATCCTAACTCAGCTTAGAGGGAACGCTGGTCCACACCCACTCTGAGTGCTTTTGTCTGCTCTTCTGAACAGTTTCCCCATCTGTGCTCTGCAATGTGATATCAGACGCCTTTTCCTGGGAAACTGCATCTTCTGGCACCTCTGTATCTACTCCCCATCCCCACAGCCTTTTGGTTTCTTTTAGCTTTGGGGAATGTATCTCTCTCTGCTCGCTGAACCATGCATTTGATCAAGGGGACTCTTGTTAGCCTTTTAAAGTGCCGCAAGACTGTCAGCAGTAGAGGGTATGCTCGGTACCCATACTATCCTGGGTTCATTTCCTGGCATCTCAAGGGAAAAGGATCCCAGGTGCAGCAGGCTTTGGAAAGACTTCTGCATAACACTGTTGCTGGAATGAACAATACTGGTCTGGCCAGACAGTGCTCCAATTCTGTATAAGGCAGCTTCATATATTGTTTTTTAAAAAAGAAAATCCTGCACAGTTCTTCTGTCCCTGTGAAGACTTGGACAGTCAATGCCCCCACATACCCAGGACTGAAATTATACCTACCCTCTCAAACAACAGTTATTTACTTTCAGCAACAGCTTCATTTGTAACGCATTGTACATTGGTAGGTATGCACACCGGGAAATCTTTAATTCCAAATTCCAATGATCTCTATTCACCTTTGTTTCTCCAATTAATCAGTTCACAGGCATTTTATTATAAAGTAGTGGCATAATCTGGTCCATGGGGTCGCAAAGAGTCGGACTCAACTGTGCGACTGAACAACCAACAAGGGTTACCATATTTTGAAAAGCAAAAAAGTGGACATCTTTCCCAACTAACTGCTTCAAACAAGTGATCACTATGACAAATCTTATTTTAAATACCCCTACTATTTAGATACCCCTACTAATTGCTACTAACTACAAATATTCCTAACCTTCCAACCCCAAAAGAGGACATTTTCATCAGGTTTTTTTAAAAAAAGAGCCCAAAAGAGGACAGACACCAAAAAAAGAGGTATCTATATAAAGTAGGAGCTGCGGTGGCTCAAGTGGTTAAGACGCTAAACTGCAGGCTGTGGAAGGTCAGTAGTTCAGCAGTTCGAGACCCGGGTGCCGCATGATGGAGTGAGCTCCCGTCTCTAGTTCCAGCTCCTGCCAACCTAGCAGTTCGAAAGCAAGAAATTGCAAGTAGATAAATAAGTACCACTTCAGTGGGAAGGTAACATTGTTCCATGCGCCTTGGTGTTTAGTCATGCCGACCACATGACCACGGAAATGTCTTCAGACAGCGCTGGCTCTTCGGCTTTGAAACGGAGATGAGCACCGCAACCCTAGAGTCAGATTCGACTGGCTTTCGAGCAAGGGAGCCTTTACCGTTTACCTTTATATAAAGTAACCCAAAGTTATTCTGCCTTCCTCACCCAGTGTGTGTGGATAACCTTTCTCTGGTTAATTTTATATGAGTGACAAAAACCGATCAGGGTCATTTTTGTTGCTCATTGAGATGGATGACCATTCCCACCTCCGGCAAATGACTGTAATGACCTAGCCGTAGAACACTGGACCCTGTAAATTCTAGCAACAAATCTGCCACACAAACAATAGAGGAAGTACTAGCTGTTTGTCCTTTCTGTTAGAGAAACCGTCTAGAAAAAGTGACAGGTTGTTGAGTAATATTTTCCATTACAAACTGACAGCCAGTTAAGAGACTCGTGAAGCAGAACAACCATGGCAAGAGTTAGCAAAGAACACAACATTGTTTGCCCTGTGGCGGGGAACAGCCATCGTGACACAAAGCCACTGTTAAAACACCCTTTGGGGAGTTAGTCTTTCAACAGAACTATTCAGGACCAGCTTAGCAACTTTTGCAAGATAATAAGGAAATAAAGATCACCTGACCGCAGTAACTTAACTATAGTTTGAGTAAGCAGAAGTGGAATATCTAAGAGCAGGGCTTCTACCAATGGCCTTTCTGGCTGTTCGGACTACAGGAGAGGGTGAAAAAGACTATTGGACACCCACACACATAAATCACTGGAAACTATGCTGTTGTTATGTTATAGCAATTCTTTACCTCTTAGACTGTCTTAAATGCACGAGGAAAGCCAATAGTGAATGACTGTTACAGCACAACCATGGTGCAATATCCAATGAAGTGTGGATGCAGACTGAGTCAGTTTATGAGAAAGTGGCTGGTGTGTCTATGTCATGGCCCTTAGCATCAAGGGCACTACTGGGGATGGGATAGTGCAGCTGGATTTTGGCACCTAGGCTTCCAATTGTCTATTCCTGCTTTATGTACTCATGTGGCCAGGCTCCCATGATGCTCTCTGAATCTTGACAGACACTGCTCTGAATTTTAGCCCCTTGATTGATGGACACTGGTTGTAAGCAAACGTTCTGCATTAAAGAGTTATACAGGAAACTGAAGGGGTGGGGGAAGAATTCATAAGATCATGGCCCAAGAAATAATTACTCGGATACTTGTCAAAATCCAAGGCATCATAAGGTTATTCTTTTTCCATTAATCCCTGTATCAAATAGCCTGTAAGAAAAAAACAAACCTGTATCAAGTTGTCCTGCATTCCAATGTTTCATAAGCTCAACCCATAAGCCGTATTTCATGTTATTTTGTTTCCTTCCAGAAACAGTACAGCAGCCAACACATTTGTTTTGGAAGTGCAAAGTGGTCTCCTCAATACATGCTAACACTTTCAGAGAAGGGGTGGTCTCCATTATAGAAAGCATTACACATACTGGCCACAATTCAAAGGGCCTTGCAGAGCTCTCCTGCTGATCAGGTGGTCCTACACTGTCAGTATGTGCAATGTCAATTTTCCTGAAAATGGATGAATGGGGGAATGGAGGGCCTGGAATTAGTCCCCATCCCACCCACATCCACTGTCAGCAATGATAATGCTGACTGCCTATGTGGTTGTGCACCATGGAGAAGCATATTCCTTCCTTCCTTCCTTCCTCCCTTCCTTCCTTCCCTCCCTCCTTCCTTCCTTCCTAGATTTATACTCTGCTTTACAGCCCAATGGGGATTCAAAGCAGCTTAAAACATTGTCCTCCCCTTCTCCATTTTATCCTTATAACAGCAACCTGTGACGTATGGGACACAAGGCAGAGAGAAAGAGTGGCAGAACGAGGATTCAAAGCTGGATCTCCCAGAACTCAGCCTGACACTCGACGCACTACAGCACATGGGGTCTCTGACATCACACACACATCTACAGATATAAGGACAGCCCAGGACTTACTAGTGCCCAAGGTACAAAATTCAAATGCTGCCCTCACCTTGGAGATATCCTGAATAATTGACCATTTGTTTTCTTTGAAGGGTGTCCCAAAATCTGCCGCTTAAACCCTGAATTCTCTTCTCCAAGTTCTGGGTGCAGCCATTGGGCAAAGTCCAAAAAGAGAATGTGTTCATGCATCAAAATCAATGTTGCTTGATTATGACAATTTGCTTTTTAAACCCATTTCCGACTATAGATTAACTCAAACCCCACACTGCCAATGGATTGTTTGTTTGTTTGACAAGATTTTTACTCTGCCTGTCTGCCGTCATAGGTCTACCAAGGCAGCTAGCAAATTAAAACATACAAATTTAAAATCTATCAGTGTATAGGCAATGACTTCGGACAAGATGGCTCCAACCTTGGTTTGAAGTACAGAACATAAGGTGTTACAAAAGATTCCTAGAGCAAGAATTTCATCTCAACTATTGTCCTTCTCATCTGTCACACAAATACTCACCCCTCCTGTCTATAATTCTGTCTGAATTAATGTCCCTGACTGTGCTAGTCTTTCTCTAAACCTAGCAGTATATTGTATTATATATCACAGCTTTTTAAAGGCGAATTATTCTGGCATCAATTTTTTAAAAATTCTCACGATTCAACAAATGGACTAAATATATTGATAATTTCTGTTAATTCTAGAATTGAGCAGGCATGAAATGAAAAAAACCAACCCTGTTTCGTCACCCCTGGATTTAGACTTTCAATTTCCATGCTGACCTGTGGCAACAGACAGAGCAGTGGTCACCACGCAGTATTAAAATCTGAGGTAGATTTTTGATCATTTTTATTAACTCCGTATAAGTTTTTAAACAGTTAAGATTCGAGTCCAGGAGCACCTCAGACACCAGCAAGAGTTTCAGGGTATCAGCTTTTGAGAGTCATAAGAACATAAGAGATGCCAATGTTGGATCAGGCCAAAGGCCGATCCAGTCCAACACTCTGTATCACACAGTGGCCAGAAATACCAGTGCCATCAGGAGGTCCACCAGTGGGGCCAGGACACTAGAAGCCCTCCCACTGTTGACCCCCCCACCACCACCAAGAAGACAGAGCTTCACTTGCCCCAGAGCCCCTATCTATAGCTTGTGGCTAATAGCCACTGATGGACCTCTGCTCCATATGCTTATCTAATTCCCTTTTGAAGCCGTCCATGCTTGTAGCCGCCGCCACTTCCTGTGGCAGTGAACTCCATGTGTTAATCACTCTTTGGGTGAAGAAGTACTTCCTTTTATCCGTTCTAACCCGACCGCTCAGCAGTTTCATGGAGTGCCCACGAGTTCTTGTATTGTGAGAAAGGGAGAACAGTACTTCTTTCTCTACCTGCTCTTTCCCATGCATAATCTTATAAACCTCAATCATGTCACCCTTCAGTCGTCGTTTCTCAAAGCTCCTTTCACCAGGTATGAGTAGACTGTACAAGATTTTACTCTAGTTGTGTCTGATGAAGGAAAGCTTATAGACCGAAAGTCTTGTTGGGTCTCTAAGGTACTACTGGACTCTAATAGTTCTATCACAGACCAACACAGCTACCCTGTGAAACTATAAGTATTGTATATTATTTTTAAGCATAAGTTATTAAGGATTTTAGCTATTTAAGTTATGAATACAGTTTCAGGAGGGTAGCCATGTTGGTCTGCAGTAGAAGAGCCAGATTCAAGTCCAGCAGCACCTGAGGGACCAACAAGATTTGGGGGGGTATAAGCTTCTGAGAGTCAAGCTTCCTTTGACAGGTACAAGTAGAAAACTTGTATCTGAGGAAAAGAGCTTTGACTCTTAAGTTATTAATGGTGCTCTCTCTTTCAGTGCCCTCACTCACAAAACTGCCACGCACCCCAACATTAAATGAAAGAAGACCCAACGTTTGCAGAACATCCCTCCCTACTAGACTGGGAGCAATTTCAACCGGCCACAGGCTAGGTACCCAGAGAACTAGCCATTTCCAAGCCTGCGCCAATGTGGGTTAGCGGGCACCATGTTACATTCTGGCCAGCCACTCTCTCACAACTTAACACTGTCAAGAGAATAAGAATGGTATAATCTCTTGATACCATGCTGAGCTCTTTGGAGGACAAACAGGATACAAATGGGATAAATAATTACATTTACTACATGTGTGCTCCGCTTTTTGTCCAAAATGCTCAGGATAGTATACTTGGGTTATTCCCTTTTACCTCTACTACAAACCTATAGGGTAAGTTAGGCAGACCAGGAAGTACATAGAAGTACGTAGAAGTACCAAATGAGGACAGGATGAAGTAAGGAAAGGGGGGAGAGGGGTTCAGCAGATTTTCTTCTGATTGGAGCATATGGCTCGGCAGCATATTTTTTGTCACAACAGGCAAGAGTTTGATGGTGAGGAGAGGACACTTTTTCACAGCACTGGGCACTTGCTGGGCACACAGTGTCTCAGCCTGCTTTCCACCATGACCATAGCAGAATTTTAACATGCCACCTTTGCTATCAGTACTGCAATTTGGGGGGGAAATTCCACATCTCACTATATGTCCCCCAAGCAGTAGAGCTCATACCAATCCTACTGATAGACTGAGTTGTGGTAATGGAGTGTGCAACATTTATTCAATGGCTTTATTAATTTCTCCTTCTAAAGGGCTCTTACACGGGGCTCCTCTCACTTTATCCTTGCAATGTAGGTTAGCTGCCTGAGACATACACTGAAATTCTAAACAGTTCTACTCTACCAAGCCCAGAGACTTCAATGGATTTAGGTATTCCCCATTACTATGTGTGGGTGTGAAAATTGAACAGTGAAGAAAGCCGACAGGAAGAAAGTTGATTCATTTAAAATATGGTGCTGGAGGAGAGTTTTATGGATATTGTGTCCGCCAGAAAGACAGATAGGTGGGTTCTAGATCAAATCAAGCCTGAACTCTCCCTAGAAGCCAAAATGGCTAAGCCAAGCCTACCGAGCTTTGGTCACGTTATGACAAGACAAACGTCAATGGAAAAGACAATAATGCCAGGAAAAATTGAAGGCAGCAGGAAAAGAGGAAGATCCAACATTAGATGGACTGACTCAATCAGGAAAGCCATGGCCCTCAGTTTGAAAGATCTGAGCAAGGCTGTTAAGAACATGACATTTTGGGCGTCATTAATTCATAGTGTCACCATAAGTCAGAAGCGTCTTTACAACACTTAATACACACACACAACTCTGCTGAGCACTGCACTGATAGTTACCAGTCCCATATCACTCAGTGAGCTTCATACGCTCTTACCTCTAAATTATCAAGAAGTATGCATTCCACAAATGTAATACCCATAACTATAGCTCCAAATATTTATTAGTTATTTGGACTCACCAAGGGGCTTCTTACCTTAATGATCACTGCAGATCCACTATCGTAAGTCATGATTTAGCTTGCAACACTAATCCACCCGGCACCATCCAACTTTCAACCAGCATGGATGTATAGCATTGCTTTATCCATTTTGCTGTTCCCTGGACATATCTGTGCTTGAGATCTGTTTTTACTCTCAGCATCTCTTGGGCCAGTAAACCTTTTAAATCAATAATTGAAACAGCCAAGACAGGTTTTATTTTTGCTTGGTAAAACAAAGAGGACATACTCTGCAGAAATCCAGTGTAAGGAATCAACATTTCTTCAAATTAAACTTTTGGGCCTGTCTCTCTCTCTCTCTAAACCCAACCTACCTCACTTATTATAGAAGATCAAATGGTAGAAGGGAGAATGATGTTGTAAGCTGCTTTGACTCCTCAAATAAAACAAATACTTTTAAAACTAAAAGACGTTTTGTGGGACTTTAAGTAAATATTGTTCCATAAAATCTTATGGGGTAGAACAATCTGTATGCAGATCAAATGAAGAGGATTCTAATCCACCAACATTTATACTACAATAAATCTGTTTCTTTAAAGAGGCAGATGCCTCTTTGCAGTTAAAAATAATAATAATTTGATGAAGTGCTTACTCCTGAAGCATGGTTTCCAGAGAGCATCTCCTTCTTGTTTTACCAAAGAAAAGCAAAACCTGTCTTGGCTGTTTTCAATGCTGTAATAAATCTCTTAATATTTAAAAATCATTCCGCAAACTGGGTAAAACAGAATTGTTCAGGAGGGCATTTCTATAAAGGGAATAAGTCCATAGTATAACAGAATGGAGGATGCTTTTATAAAGGAAAATGATAGCAGTCTTTCCTTCTGTTTACTGTATGTATACACTTTGTCTTGGGGATGTGGAATGGTATGATATAGCCTGATATTGCCAGATCCTGGAAGCTACTTAGGGTTGGTCCTTGAATGGGAGACCACCAAGGAAGACTCTGCAAAGGAAGGCAACGGCAACCCACCTCTGTTTCTCACTTGCTTTGAAAGCCCTTTGCTGGGGTAACTGTAAATCAGTTGTAACTTGACACATTTTGGTGTAGCAGTTATGAGCGCAGACTCTAATCTGGGAGAACCAAGTTTGATTCCCCACTCCTCCACATGCAACTGCTGGTGTGACCTTGGGTCAGACATAAATTCTGTCAGAGCTGTTCTCTCAAGGGCAGTTCTCGAAAGAGCTCTCTCAGCCCCACCTACCTCACAGGGTGTCTGTTGTGGGGAGGGGAAGGGAAAGGAGATTGTAAACCACTGTACTGAGTACTGAAAGGCAGGATATAAATCCAATCTCCTCCTCCTCCTCCTTATTTGATACATAATTGCATTCTCCTTCCTTTTTTTGCATTATTTGTGACAAATTTTGTCTGATACTTTTAATTTTTTTGCAGTGTTTCTAATGTTTGTGATTCTGGTCCTATTGCATTGCTGGATGTCTCAGGCTATTTGATTGCACTGTTTTCCACTGTGTTACCTGCCCTGAGTCTCAGCAAGTTATAAAAAGGTAAATAATACAATAAAGAACTACAAAACTGCTCTTTGTTAATTGTGTTGGAACAGATTAACAGGGCTATCATTATGGAAGGCAGGGATGCCTCCTAGTATAGCCACCACAGCCATGATAAAAGAATGCCATGGACCAGAACTTTGGGATCCTTCAGCATCCACCATCTTACTTCTACTGCCTTCCATTTGCCTCTCCAATGCAAAGTCCTCCTAAAGCCTGCACAGGGCATCTTTTGAGTTATCCCTCTCTCCTCTCTGTTGCTGATATGTTCAGGAAAAGAGAGAGAGAGAGAGAGAGAGAGAGATCTAACCATATGACTGAGACTCAAACCGCAGACACTATGAAGTCCATACACGCAGAGCCAAACTACACATTACGAACATTTCAGAGGGGAATTTATTGCTGCAAGGACCTGATCCCTTGTTCCCCTCCTGTGCCTTTTCAAGAAGGGGGGGGGAACAAGGTTGTTTGGTGTCACCACAATGCAGCAGCAAATTTTAAATAGCTAAATTTTTCTCTAAAATGGCACTAACAGCCAAGGGCTGAACTCACAGGTGCCATGACATGCAGTGTGGCCCTAAGTTCAAGCCAATAAGGCTATTTCACATGTACATATGAAGTTGCTATCGAGGTCAGTATTGTCAGCTTAGACTGGCAGAAACTCTCCAGGGTCTCAGGCAGAGGTTTTTCATATCACAGACACAGAGAAATAACACATACATACATACATACATACATACATACATACATAATTCTTCTAACCCACCCAAGAAGGTTGGGACCATGACATGAGATCTGCAAAGCACTTTGTACACTGAATGGAGACACAACAATTATTGTTACATGCTGCTAAACCAGTGAGGGGTCTTCTGATCCCATAAACTGGCATGTAGCAGAGTGGAATAAGTGAAATCCAGAAAAGTGGTAGAAAAGCAACAGCTGTTCAACATGTAAGACAAAATTGGAAAGTAAAATTCGGTATACAGTTTTAAGGATGGGACAAAATAGGCAACGCCCACCCCCCAGCATTTGTGTGGGAGTACACCTATTCAAGGAGTTTTGTAGAATTAAAAACTGGATAGGGTGCTATATACTTGGACATATTTTTCTCCCATCTGGGAAGCGGAGGGTGCGGACTATTTTCAGACAGATTTTTTTTAGAAAGCCCCTACATAATAGGTAACCATCATAAAATGTAGCTTCACTAAACAAAGTAATTCTCAGTAATACACAGACATTAGGAACCAACCCATTGGAAACTTAACCAAGAAGAAGCATGTGTAAAAAAGCAAGAGTGTGATGCTCCAGCACAGTTCCCTGGATGTAGAGTCCATACCTTCGAGAGCCCCTTTCTGTCCCTCCCCGCTTCCATGCTCAGGGCACCACTTCATATGCATAATCTAATACTTGGGCAGTCTTTGTGTATGCTTAAAGACCATTCACCCTGCATTTAATCTTCCTTGCACCACTATATAAAATATTTTGCATCACTGTATGACATTGTTGACCTCTTTTAATGGATGCTATTATATCAAAGGCATTCACAACCCTGCTGACCAAAGCCTTCCTGTTTATTAGGGTTATTAAGGTCTTCAACCAAATGCAGAAACATCCTTTGTTAGCAACACTGTCCTAATTGAATTTTTTTTTTTTACAACTTGCTATCCATTGCAAGTTTTATTCTGTTGCAGGGTTTGTATTCCAAATTGTAAATTAACATATTTATCACCAAATGCAGCAGCAAGGTGGAAGGAGAGAGATAACCGGAGGGAAATGGCTCTGATTCTAGCCTGTCTAAAAAGACCATCTGTCTTTGCTGGAGCCACTTTCAGTGCTCCGTGGGCTCCCTTCCATATTGCACCTATGCTACGAAACATGTACCTGTGTCTGAGCTGTCATACATTAGGACTAAGTCCATGCAGATCTGAATCTGAGCCAGATTTGCCAATGTATCTGCAGAACAAAACCAGGGCTCATCCCTGAAACATGCCCTGGAGGGTGTATTCACCACTGAGTAATACCAACTTCCACACATCTGGGAAGATGGGCATGGATTTACATGGCAAAACATCTAGGCAACCTTCATCCTCAGCATTTCTTTAAAAACTAAGCACTAAACATGTGTCAGTTTCTAAGGAAAACTGTACAAAGCTTATCTGGGACTTCCCAACCAATACCATGAAAAATAAGGGAATAGAACCCCCAACCAAACACAGTAACCAAAACAGTTGATACGAGTAACTTCTTTTTAATCAGCTGTGCTCAATATACAGAATACAGTGGTCCAATTAAAATCTATCAATCAGTTAAAAGGGGCCAAATGGAACCAATACTGGAAGTAACCATACTCAACTCATATAGTCTTGGCCAGCCTTAAAGACTCAAAGCCATCCAGTAAAAACTTCCAACCCCATTTTGAGCCCTGCCTTCACCAAAGAAGCTTATGCAACATATACCTTTCAGTTCATCACATTCATGAAAAGTCATCTGTGTGTTCTTCACCTAAAGAAATTAATTCCTTAAGTGAACTAAGACTACAAGGATTTGGGCAGTCTGCAGCATTTTAGAACTGGTGCTTCCAAAACTTGGATATATTTTGGCATTTTTTTAATACTTGCTTTTGCTTGTCTGATCTTGGGAACAGGCCTTTTCCACATCACACAGTGGCAAGGGACTGAGAGACTTCCGGGAGAGTTTGGCATTTACCCACTGCATAAACATAATATATCACACCGCCCATTTAAGAGCCGGACATCAGGATGAATATCTCTCTATGCCTCCTTTTCTCCCACTGCTTCTCATTATTGGAACAGCCAACCAGTACCGTCTGCTATTAGCTCCCATAATTGTCTTGCTGAGAGAGTCAGTGTACAGTCTCTGGTAACTGATCTCTCGCTATTGTGCCCCACCTGTTACCGACTCTCACACTATTCTTCTGCAAATAAGAGCCTATTATCCATCACCTGCCATTGACCTCACCCTTATTGTGTTAGCTGCTCTGATCAGGGCAAGCACGCTGGGTTCTTACCTGGCAATGCTTGTCAATCAACTGATGTTACCCTATTACTGCTCTTGCTCAAGAGGGCAAGGCGTCATCACAGGTCAGAGACAACTGGGAAGAGGGGGGGAAATCCTTTCCAGCAATAAGAGGAACAAGAAGAACAGAAATCAGCCTGGTGTGGACACCTACAAGATTCTGTCTTCCTCAAGGTTACTAATCAAACATCCACAGATTAGGGTGAAATCTCATTTTCCCCACTTTAAAAATCTGTACTAGGTGGGGAGTTCAGCAACTGGAAACCCCTGGGCCAAATCTGGCCCCTTAGCTATACTGCTAGTTTCCAGCTCAGAGACAAAAGATAACATGGAGGAAGTAATTCTTAGACAAGCTAGCAAGACTCTTGGATAACTCTGGGGAGTTGGGCCTCCACACATCACTCAGATCAAGGAGAAGTTGCCACGACTCAGTCAGAGAGCATCTGCTTAGCAAGCGGAAGGTCTCAGCTTCGATCCCCGGCAACTCCAGGTAAATGAATTAGGTAGTAGGTGACGTGAAAGATCTCTACCTGAGACCCCGGAGAGCCACTGCCACTCTGACTAGACTGTACTGACTTTGATGGACCAGGGTCTGATGCAGAATCAGGCAATTTCATGCATCCTCCCAAAGCAGCCCTCCACTCAAATGAGGGTGTGTGTGTCTGAAACATACAGAAAGATAAACCCAGAGAATCCACTTCCAGGGGATTTTCCTGCTGGTCCTTGCACAGTTTTCCCCCCTCACCCCTTGCCTGCCTCTCCCTTGCTGGCACTTACCTGACCCGGTTGTCATGGAACTTGCTGGGCTGGGGCTGGTTCAAGTAAATGGTGCGGGCTGCTGCCTCCTCGTGGTCCACAGAGGACATGGCCCCGGACATCTCATCATCCGCCTTCTTGTAGCCCGAAGGGGGGCAAAGGGGTCCTGCAGATCAGCAGCAGCAGCAGCCGAGGGGGAGAAAGAGAGAGGGGGGGAAAATCAGTGCTCAGAAAGAGTTAGAGGGAGCAGAGAGACGGAGAGAAGACCAGGAGGAGACTGTGCGCGATGCAACCATCCCGCCGTGCATTTTATCCAGCGCCGCCACCCCTACCCCTCGCAGCGTCCGCGCCTCGACCAGCGGACCTGGGGAAGGAGGAACCCCAGCAAGAGCTGCAACCTCAGTGTTGTTGCCCAGCCCAGCCCAGCCCTGCCCTGTGCGTGCGCGCCTGGGAGTGAGTGTGTGTGCGCGTGCAAGACCAGCAGCACGCCGGAAAGCCCGGCTGGCAGCGAGAGGGAGAGAAAGCGGGAGCGGAAGGGAGGCGCAGACCTGGCCCGCCGCTCGCGCAGGCAGCGAATAACAAACAATACTCAAAGTCAGGCCAGCGGCGCCAGGCGACACCCCCTCCAGGCCCGGCCCTACGAGTTTGAAGTCCACCCACTTATTGATTGGCGGCGGCAGACCGGAGGAGAGCCTCGATCGCGGAGATGTAACGGCGGGTTTCGTTTGCGCGGCGGAGGGGCTGGGGGTGCAGGAAACACACGTGCCGGGTTTACCCGGGGCCGGAGGATCAAATAGTCGAAAGGTCCCAAGAAACTGGCAAGGAAGGCAAAATGCAGAGGCGAAGAGGGAACAGGGTGGATCGAAGCGATGGTTTTTGTTTGTCCCTCCCCCGAGGAGTCTCCACCCTAATCTTCAGCTAAAAGAATAACTGATGAATAATGCAGGGTCCCCGTGGAAAAGGGGAGCTCAGACACGGCGGGGGGGGGGGGGGGGGGGGGGGAGGAGGAGGAGGGAACAAAGCTGAGAGGGAAAAGCTCCTGCAATATATGCGTTTGTGGGGGAGGCAGGATTTGCCCAGAGTTCCTCCCTTGCACTCAAACCAGAGGAAAAACAATGAGACGAGAGAGAGGTCACAGCCCAAAGGAAAGAATGAACAGCAAAGCTTCTTCTTGAAAGTCCAACTAGAGCTGGGTCCCCCCCCCCCCAGGGAAAAAAGGTTGCCACGTGCCAACCTCCAGATGGTAGCTTGAGATCTCCAGGGATTGCAGCTGATCTACAGGGGCCAGGGATCAGTTCACCCAGAGAAAACGGCCACTTTGGAAAGTGGACACCCCACTGAGTTCCCCCCCCAAAAAATCCCACCTTCCTTAGGCTCTGCCCCCAAAACCTCCAGGCATTTCCCAACTGGGAGCTGGCAACCCCAACTCTGCTAATGCGTGACTCAGTGTACTGGCTTATTGTACTGGCTTATTGTAGTGGACACGAGGGACAGCCCACTGTTTGAATATCCCCAAAATCTCTCCTCCACCTGAAGGTGGGGATAATTACATTGGCCTACCATGAGAGTTGCTGTAAAGATCACTGAAAGAGAGATGTTCCATCGTAAATAATTTTATTTTTATAACAAACGGACACAAACAAAACTAAACATGATACATACAAACATACAGTGGGAGAATCCCTCCGACTCTTTGAATTATCTGTTGGGTTATCCATACCTCTCTCAATAAAAGTATATTTCTACATCTAATAATGTTAAATATAACTTTTGCACATTTTATTATAGATACACGCATTGTCCTCTGTTTTGGTTATGTTCACGCTTCATTTAATGTATTCTTCAATCCATCTGTAAAGTCTTGACCATGTATTTTCAAAGCTTTCCTCTTTATGTCCTTTCAGAATTAAAGTTAATTCATCCATTTCGGCAGTTTCAAGTAGTTTGTTTATTATTTCTTCTTTGGAAGGTGTCTCCTTTCTTCTCTAATATTTAGCAAGAAAGAGAGATGTACCATGCATGCTCTAAAAACATGGCTAAGGACTGTCCTTGAACACTCTAAAACATGGTTAAGTATTTAGGGATGGCAGCCTCCAGGTGGGACCTGGGGATTCCCCAGAATTACAGCACATCTCCAAACTACAGAGATCAGTCCCCCTGGAGAACATGGATGCTTTGGAGGGGAGACTCTCTGGCATTGTACCCCATTGAGGCCCCTGTCCACCCCACGCTCCATCCCCAAATCTCCAGGAAATTCCTGACCTGGATCTGGCAACCCTGACCTGGATCTGGCAACCCTCCCCCCCCATCCCCTTCCAGTTGCCAAGGGGGACCTAACAACCCTACGTATTGTTACAGTAGGTAGGTAAGTAGGTAGGTAGATATAGACAGACAGACAGACACACATAGGATCATTCACAGGAAAGTCAGCCCAATACTTAACTGGACTCCAATAAACCTATTATCAGTGTCCTTTCAGAACTCTATCCAAAACACACTTTAGGAAATATAATATGGTCCAGCTCATGCACGACTCTATAATACCAGTCTCATATGATTGATTCAAAATGCAGGTAGGATAACCCATGTTCAAATGCTTCTCTGTGCAAAACAAAACAGTTACCTGCATCTAGGTGAGTTTCTTTGGAAAAAAGGCCACAAGAACACTCAAGCATGCACTCCCAAACATTTATTTTGATTTCACAGAGTCCCAGAAGTGCTCTACCATGTGATAATTCTGAACGCGATGCTTGGAGGGCCGATTCAGACAATTGTCCAACAGGAATTATTACGTGATACCGGAATTATTACATTTAGCAACTTAGCTGAGGCAGTATGTCTTCCAAGTCAATTTTCAAGCAACTTGATTTAACATATCCCCCCCCCCATTGCTTCCAAACTGTAAATACCACACCGTTTCCCAAGTTGCAAATCCTGCGGCCATTTTTCTATGTAAAGACTGGTACCTATCAAAAGAGGGCTCCATTTTATTGCCATGTCCCTTCTGTGCTGACAGTGATTTTATTGGACAAGCATTTGGCAGTTCCTGCTATTATTCGAAACCCTCTCCTTCACGTTTGCGAAGACTTTTAATCTTTTATTTCCTCCCTTTTAAATACATTTGGAAATTTTATAGAGACATCTTTACGAGGTCTTCACTCTCTTTTTTCTAACTTCAGCAAATTTAGCTTCCCCCATCACTATAGCTCTATGGTGGGAAAAACTTTTTAACAGAGGCTCTGTCAGGAAAAAACTCAGCAGACCTCATCACTATAATGGCTGTCACTAATCTCACTAAGAGCCACCACACTTTTAGATTTATCAGCAGATTTCCTTATTTTCACCTGGTAAGAATATGCAAGGGAGGGAAGGTGGTATGGTACAGCCCATTCTCCTTAGATCTCGAAAGCTAAGGCAGGGTCGGTACTTGGAAGGGAGACCACTGAGGAAGAATTTGCACAGGAAGGCAATGGCAAACCACCTCTGCTTCTCACTTGCCTTGAAGGCCCCTTGCTGGGGTTGCCATAAGTTGGCTGAAACTTGTTGACGCCACTTTACACACATAGCAAGAATGTGCAAATGCTTTCCCATTGAGGTTTTTAAACATTGTGGTTGAAATATTCACAGATCTCTGCTTCTCCTTCCAAGAACACTCTTTGGAATGGAATGTGTAGGAAAGATCGCTATGTTTGCATATTGGCGTTTCTACTGGACCAACAGTAGAACAGGACCAAAAGCAGCTTACATTGTTTTCCTCTCCTCCATCTCCTCGCCTCCATTTATTCAATTATTAATTAACTCAGTGAATAATTAAATTGTAGACTTTAAATTAAAGCATAGATGGCTTTACAATGGGGTTAGACAGATTTGTGCAGGGTATGTCCACCAATGGCTACTAGCCATGATGAGTAAAGGAAACCTCCACATTCAGAGGCAGGAGGCAAGGGAAGGCCTTGGCCTCTGTGACTTCTTTGTCAGCCCCTCAGGGCAACTGGCTGACTGCTGTGAGAAACAGGACGCTAGACCAGATGGACCACTCCTCTGATCCAGAAAGGCTCCTCTAAGTCCTTACAGTCATTTTATCCTCACAACAACCCCAACCCCATGTGTGCCTGGCCCAAGGTCACCCTTCAAGTTTCTGCAGTAGAGTGGGGATTTGAACCCAGATTTCCCAGATCCTAGTTCAGCACTCTAACCACTACACTGCACTGGAGAAGGGGGGGGAGGGTAGCATATGAATCCAGGGAAGGGTTAAAACTTAACAGAAACACTGAATGAGAGACTGTGGGCAGACCATGTTTCACAGGAGAAGAGGGAACAATATACCCCATGGCACAGAAGCAAGAGCCCCTTCTCCCAGATATCTTAAGGAATAACCACATCAGTGAGACCCATAAGGTCATGAACTACAGCATAAGGTGACTGTACAAAGTGACTCTCAATCATCATCAAATAGCATCAGTTCCTTAAAATCACATACAGCACTTGGGGGCACATTCAGATCTTTAAAATAAGGATAAATGGTCAAAGGAATAGGCACGTCTCAGGCAACAGGTCAGAGTAAGCAAGATATCAAGATATGAAGCTCTATTTTCTTCTTTTAACCCTGCTACTTCAGCTAAAGAAGAAGAAGAAGAGATTGGATTTATACTCCGCCCTTCACTACCCAAAGGTGTCTCAGAGCGGCTTACAAACTCCTTTCCCTTCCCCTCCCCACAACAGACACCCTGTGAGGTAGGTGGGGCTGAGAGAACTCTTTTGAGAACTGCTCTTTTTCAAGAACAGCTCTTATCAGAACGCACGTGCAAAGTAATTAATTTCTTGAGTCACTGCTGGGTCACTAAGAGCTTGTCCAAGTACTATACTGACTTCAGTGAATTTTGGACAGAGCCCATCAAAGCATAGAACGTGTGGTCCAGGGGGCATGCAATATGCTCCCACCCACCCCCGATGTAGGAATCTTAGGTTCAAGATCTATCTCTGCTACAGAGTCACCAAACAACTTTTAGATGAACATCTTTAATCTCTGCATGAATCAACCAATCAAAACATTATTGTTTAGCCCAGGGCCATACCAAAGATTTTTTGAAATGCAAACAAAAGTTCCCACTGATTATAATAATGATGGTGAAAAGTGGCGTCAAATCACAGCCAACCTATGGTGACCCTGTAGGGTTTTCAAGGCAAGAGAGGTTCACAGGTAGTTTGCCAATGCTTGCCTCTGCGTAGCAACCCTGGACTTCCTTGGTGGGCTCCCATCCCATTACTAGCCAGGGCCAACCCTGCTTAGCTTCCAAGATCTGAGGAGACTGGGCTATCCTGGGCCATCTAAGTCAGGTGTGAAAAGTTTATAAAGAATAAAGTATGCATACCAAGAAGTGAAAAGGGGGGGTATAAAGGGATATCAAAGAGAAATTTTTAAAAACTGGAGAGGCAATAAAGAGGATCAAATTAAGAGGCTTGATATTGTAAATAGTAATGACATTATAAAGGCTGGAGAAAGAAAGGGTTTTTTTCCAGAGCTAAAGGAAATGCTCATGATGTCTACAGTCACATTTTTACTCCTGATAAACAGATTTTGCAGGGTTTTATATCCTTTCAAAACTGTGCAAACCTGTTCAACTACAGAAAACAACAGGATAAAATAATCACTTATTTTATTATGTATACCACTTTTATTATGGCCCTGGTCACACGGGCCAGATATCACGGGGGGAGGCGTGGCTGTTTGCCCCGGGGCAAAATAACGCGCGGTTGCGCGATTAGACATCCCGTGGAGGTTCCGTGGAGATCCCGTGGAGGTCCCGTGGGTAGGGGGGAGGTGCCAATCACAGGATAATCCTGCGGCGCGGCAAAGAAGCGGCACGGTGCGGCAAACAGGTTTGTTTTTTTCTGTACACCAAAGTATGCACATGCTCCGTTGGGTGCTTGTGCGCATCCATGGAGACTTGGGGGGGGACCTTTTTGCAAGGGGACATGGGCGGGCGCCGGATGCCACTGGAAACGCGATCAGACGCCCGCCCGTGCCCCGCAGTTACCGGAAACTAGTACCTCAGAGGTACTAGTTTTTTACCCCGCATCTTTGGCGGGAAGCCTCGGGTGAGCCACGGGAGCTCTACGCTTCCCAGATGTGACGGTGAGATCGCGCCCGGAAAATCTGCCTATCTTCCGTCTCTCTAGCGTGGCTAATGTTCCGTGTGACCGCAGCCATTGTATACCACTTTTCTCACATTCTGCAGGGCTTAAATCCATTACTTGTTGCCTGCGGCACTGGCTGACCTCCACACAAGGGTTACCAAAAGCACATCCAGAAAAGCTCTTGCTTTACAGAGCCTCTGGAACCTCTGCAAGGCTAGGGCCTTCCTCACCTCCTCAGGGAGAGTGCTCCCCAGAACAGGAGATTCTACTAAGAAAGCCGGAGCAGAAGCAGTTCTCACTGGCAGAGAGGAGGAACAGCTAATAATCCTTGGTCTGATGATCAGAGCTGCTAAATAGGCACATCTGGGTAGAGATGGTCCAGAAGTGGACTGGCCATTGAACTTACAGGGAAATTTCCCAGTGGGTTGCTGCACTAGAGGGCCACTGACAACAAGCAAGGCACCTGTACCACATTATGCAGCTGCCTTATATCTGCTCAAACCCAGGTCCACCAGGACTCCAGACTCTGCTTTCCTGTGTCTCAGATTGGTTTTCCTGAGCTACCTAAGATCTAACCACAGGAGATACCAAGGACTGAATGTGGGACCTTATGCAAAACCCATCCCACTGATCAGACTTACTATTTTAAAAGGTAAAGGATCTTGTTAGACCTCTCCATAGAGGAAAGCAGGGCTGACAACACATTCAGCCTTGTTGATTTGAAGAAATGGTTAATTCTATAGCTGTTGTACAGAGAGACACTGACTGGACCCAAACAAATCCTTGGGCAAGGGAATTTTTTCCCCTAGTTTTGTTTCATTATGTTTCCCTTACACTGCTCCATGGACTGAATGAGAGACAGCTCCTGATGTTCCTACGAGTTTTGGAGGGTGCCATATCAGTAATGCAGCAGGTTCCTTTTGGAAGTCTGAGAAGCCTTTCTGCACATACAAAATTCACCCAGCAGGTCATCACTGTTAAGGCCATAGATAATCATGAACAGATACGGTCAAAACTATCCATGTGAAGACCAGCATTAAATGTATTTGCACTGGGGAAGCTTCAAGCCAAATTCACAGTGAAGTTACTGTTTTGCTAGATAAGTGCATGTGTGTGTGTGTGTGTGTGTGTGTGTGTGTGTGTGTGTGTGTGTGTGTGTGTACTTGAAATTGGGTCCTAAATGACATTTCATGTCCCTGAAATTATGGAGCTTGAGCTTGTAAATAGAAGTTGACACTGAAAAGCCTTTTATTGTATTGTCCACGTTTCTTGAGAAATCTATAAATCTGGAAGTCACGATATAATGGCTACATAAATCATAAGATGTGTTTCACTGCCTAAGTTAAGTAAAGATGTTTCTTAAAGAATGAACAATAAAAATGTTTTGAAATGAGAATATAATGTATTCCTTAGTCTCAGCAGTTCTCTTACAAAGCTCTCCTTTGAGTGAGTGACATTCAAGTCGGTCTTAAATGACAAAAGGAAAGTCACACATTGATTAGAATTATTTTTCCCCATGGGTTGGATCCAGCCAACTTTTTCACTCCATCTCATATTATTCTTCTCTTTACTCCAGCCCCCATCACACATGCCTTTTGTTCATGCGGGTCCCATGACCCCCAGCATAGTCTTTTTGGTGATAAAAGGGGGCCCTCTCCTCCAGTGGACAAGCTGGATGCAACCCAATGGATCCACCATTGCATTTTCTAACTTGGCCCCACTGCTGTATCTCCTGATGGCACCTGGTATTTTTGGCCACTGTGTGACAGAGTGTTGGACTGGATGGGCCATTGGCCTGATTCAACACTGGCTTCTCTTATGTTCTTATGAACAGTTTCCATTCTGTTCATCCTTCTTCTCTAAGAAGCATTGTGGTTTTGGTCACTGTCACATCTAATTTGGTCAAGAGTGCTAAAACAATACCCATACATTGCTATGTGGTTAAGTGCATGGACTCTAATCTGGGAGAACCGGGTTTGATTCCCCACTCCTCCCCTTGCAGCTGCTGGATGACCTTGGGCAAACCATGGTTCTGTCAGAGCTGTTCTCTCAAGGACAGCTCTGGAAAGAGCTCTCTCAGCCCCGCCTACCTCACAGAGTGTCTGTTGTGGGGAGGGGAAGGGAAAGGAGTTTGTAAGCCACTCTGAGACACATCCCCCCATAAAGACACAATCCCACACATCCAACTCAGATCTCCCTGCATGTTTTAATGGGTCAGGGCTGCTCCAGGTGAAAGTATGTCACATTCATATAGTACTTTGAGCACAGAATTTATGTTTTCTTGCGATGCAATTTGTTGTATACATGGTCTTGGCTACCCTCTGGAAAAACAAACAAACAAAGCAGTTCCACATTCCAAATCAGAAGATCCAATTCAAGAGGATACCAAATTGTTTTAGCAGCTTATAAAGTAACTTTTGAATACCGCCTTTGTTCACTTGGTGACGTTTAGAGATGTGAGAGAAATATGGACAGCTTGAAGCAAATATTTCTCACAAGTCTATTTTGTCATGTATATTAAAAGAAGTCCAGACGACTTTGCTGACTTCTCTAGCAGCAGGGTTATTTTGGAACTATGCTGGATTTCTTTGAACAACCTGACCATTTGTCCTTTTGTGAACCCCACAGTGAAAACTGGGAACAAAAGGCTAAATTATAAGTGCAACACACTATGATCTAACATTGCACTAACTGCAAATTACAATGGCAGAAACTATCCGTCTGATGAATGAAAGGGTTATTGTTAGAAAGAGATGACATACAGAGGGCTCTTCTTGCAGTCCTTTGTTAAGAAAGCACCTATTCGAACACTGACAATACCAGAGAAACACAACAGCACAGGTCAGGAAATCTGTCATCCAGCAAATTCTGTGGTTCTATCTCCATTCCTTTCAGAGGAGGGATCTGTGACGGTGCCTAGCATAAAGCCCATCAAAATGAACAGATGCTTCCCAGCAGCGGGGACTGAGACCATTTCTGCACAAGTGCAAACCTCCACATTGGCATTCTTAAATAATCAAAGTTCATAAAACTTTCTGCACAACTTTTTGCTTCCCCAGGAGTAGATCTGAATTTAGTGCCCTGTTACCCCACGTTTTCCAAATCTACTTTTCACACAATTTTCCCCCTTCAGATCTGAACTTGCAGTTTTCAAGTGAAGAATTCCTGGTTTTGAATTTTGTTTCCTGCCGCCCTTTTGTGTCATCAGTGTCATGTGTTCACCCTGCCTCCCTTCCCCCTCAGGTCATCCCCTGAGTGATCCACTAATTTTTAAAGCATAATGTTGATTGTGTTACAATGCAGTTTCCCCCCCATTATAATATAGCAATGTTATAACGTTCAGACAAAATGGGCAGCGAAGTTTCATGTAGCCTTCTCTGTGCAATTACCCATCCATGAAGTTCCTTTCCTTTCTTTTCCTTTTGGTGGGAAGGTTTTGTCGCACTTGTATTGTTTCTTCATTCTCCCCCCCCCTTCTCTTCCTCTATAGCTCCCAGTGTATTTTTGATGACAATTCAGTCTTTTAAACATCTAAAAATAATGGAATTATATAATTCATTTGATAATTATGGAAACTCAACATATGCAGTGTTTCCATTTAGCGTGCTTCATAATTATTGAATAACACTGTTATGAGTTGGTGTATCCAGTTCAACGATTGCCAGCCATTTTCTTAGTTAGTGACTAAGGAGGAGTGAGGGACCTTTGAAATGGCAGCAACAATGCTGTTTCCCATGATACATCCAACCTTTTTTTAAACAATGTTGTGATGTTAAAATATTACTGCATATGCGCAAAAAAGAGGAGGTTCCGTCTCTGATGAATAACGACATGGTCGCACAACCCTTTTTCAAAGGAAGTGAAGAACACATGGGGACAGTCGGATCCAAATTCAAGAAAAAATACCCCAAAATAAATGCCCTTTTGCAGAAGGGGTGCTGCATAGTCAGAGCTTCAGCTGGGGGTTCAACTCACTGGGAAACAGCGGCAAAACTGAGATGCGGAAAAGTTCTGAGAGTTCCCCAACCATTAGTCACATCACTTCATCTCATGTTTTTTATAACAGAAACCCAACAAAGGCCCCGGTCACACGGGAGGATTTGCCCTGCGGGAGGGACAGATCGGGGGCGCATCAAGTGGGTGCAATCATACCGCAAAATCTGGGAAGTGACGCGCACCCGTCCCTGATCCGTCCCTTCCAGCCGAAAACCCGCCGCAAAGAGGTAGCACCAAAAGAGTACTACCTACCTGTTCATGCACAGCACGGGCCGGCATCTGATCGCTAACGCGCCCATCTCCCTGCAGCATACGGAGGCCCTGTAGAACTGCGCATGCGCAGCGGGCTCACCTCACTCACCGATCTGTGGCTTCTGTGGCTTCCCCCTGGCATCTGATCATGCTGGGGAGCAACTGCACAGCAGCTCGGGGGATCTGTCTGATCCTGCCGCCGCGCTTCTCTTTTGATGCGCCTCAAAAAAGCCACACTTCAGCCGCACCTTTTCCCCCAGTGTGACCGGGGCCAAAATATACAAGTGAAAGTTGGTCACTTCTATGGAATGACAGAAAGAATTGTAAAGGTGGCACTGGACTTCACTGGGATGGCCAGACACTTCAGATGAAAAGACCCCTGTACTCTCCAGGGTTAGAGTATTAAGACTAGGATCTGCGAGAAGCAGGTTTTGAACTCCTAATCTTTCATGAAAGCTCACTGAGTGAACTTAGGCCCATCACATTCACTCAGTGTAACCTACCTCAGAGGGCTGGCTCTCGGGAGAATAATGCAGAAGAGGAGAGATAAGCCACTCTGGGTCCCCACTGGGGGAGAAAAGCAGGGGAGAAAAGCATTAAACCATAAAATCATAAAGTACTTTTCAAAATGGTGCAAAAGAGGAAATGTCAGCAGGCCCATGCCTTTCTGACAAGCTGTACCTGCTGTAGTCCCATATCCTATTAAAAGAACAAGAGTCCTGCTTGCCTTTGCATCTGAGCACTGCAGGGTTCACTTTGCCCCCCTGCCACTGTGGGAACTGAAGAGGCAAGGCTGCCATGAGAGCTGAGTCTGCCTAAAGCCACCCAGCCCCCAGTGTGCCTCTTTTCCCACCCTCAGCAGTGGCTGGCTGGGTCAAATGCAGCTGTGGGATTCAACTGGCCACCTATCAGGGCTCTCTGCTCTCTTAGCATATCCAGTCCAGACTCCCTCTGCGTGCTGCAAAAGAAGAAATTTCACCATTGGTGATTTTTCTTATCACTGAACTGCCACAAAAGGATGAACCACCTCAAGCAAAGTTTTCCCTTCCAGAAAGTTCTTAAGGGTACCAAAGTTCCCCAGGGATATAGAGCTGGGAAGCCACTTCTTTCCTGCCATGAGCTTATTTGTTTATTTAGATATTTCTACCCTCCTCTTCTGCTAAAAATAGCCTTCAAGAACCTAAAAGCAACATAAAACAAAGGGATAAAATTAAGAACAAACAGAACCAGCACTAATATACAATATACTGAGGTTTTTTCCCCTTAGAAGAAGATAGTGCTAACATCAAAGGAAAACCAGATGAGGTTTAAGGTAAAGGTAAAGGTTCCCTTGCTCGAAAGCCAGTCGAATCTGACTCTAGGGTTGCGGTGCTCATCTCCATTTCAAAGCCGAAGAGCCAGCACTGTCCGAAGACGTTTCCGTGGTCATGTGGCCGGCATGACTAAACACCAAGGCGCACGGAACGCTATTACCTTCCCACCGAAGTGGTACCTATTTATCTACTTGCAATTTCTTGCTTTCGAACTGCTAGGTTGGCAGGAGCTGGAACTAGAGACGGGAGCTCACTCCGTCATGCAGCACACTCGGGTCTTCAACTGCTGAACTACCGACCTTCCACAGCCTGCAGTTCAGCGTCTTAACCACTTGAGCCGCCGCAGCTCCTAGATGAGGTTTACCTGGGGCCTTTAAAATGACAAAGATCAGGAGGGTGCCTTTATAATGGAATAAGACTGTAGTCGACCACGATGATTATTGTAGGTATCATCTTGCTTTTACTGCACTTCCTGCATCGTTTGTCTTGTACTTCCCCTTAGAGGCTTTGCTATTTGTGGTGTCTACCAATTCTGTAATCTGAGTTCTTCATTAGATGTCTTATGTGGTGCTTGGGGAACAGCAGTCCGGGAGACGCCCTCTAGAGTGTGGCGTACCCCAGGGCACAGTGCTGTCCCCGATGTTATTTAACATCTTTATGCGCCCCCTTGCCCAGGTGGCGCGGAGGTTTGGGCTGGGCTGTCATCAGTATGCTGATGACACCCAGCTCTATCTGAAGTTGGGCGGCCAGTTGGATTCCAGACCGGAAGACCTGGACCGGGCATTACAGGCCGTGGCTGGTTGGCTTCGGCTGAGTCGGTTGAAGCTAAATCCGGCGAAGACGGAGGTCCTGTGCCTGAGCCGTGGCGGTTCAGGGTTGGGGGTCCCGCTCCCGGCCTTCGATGGGGCACCACTCGTGCCAGCGTCGGAGGTTAGGAGTCTGGGGGTGCTCCTGGATGCCTCCCTGACAATGGAGGCCCAGGTAGCGGCCACTGCTAAATTGGCCTTTTATCATCTTCGGCTGGTTCGGCAGTTGGTTCCCTATCTTGACCGCTGTGACCTGGCGACGGTGATCCATGCGACGGTCACCGCGAGACTTGACTACTGTAACGCTCTCTACATGGGGCTGCCCTTGTCTCAAATCCGGAAGCTGCAGCTAGTGCAGAACGCTGCTGCCAGGCTGCTGATGGACCTCCCACGGCGGGAGCACATCCAGCCAGTGCTTAGGTCACTGCACTGGCTGCCTATAGCATACCGGATTCGTTTCAAGGTGCTGGTGCTTACCTTTAAAGCCCTACACGGCCAGGGACCAACCTACCTGAGGGACCGCCTTTCCCCATATAGACCCCAGAGAGCACTACGGTCTGGGGCCCAACACCATTTGACTATTCCGGGCCTTTTGGCTAAGATCAAGCATAGTATTCCGGGCCCCAAGGATGCAAGGTTCACCAGTACCAGGACCAGAGCCTTTTCTGTGGTGGCTCCTTACTGGTGGAACAAGCTCCCGGAGGAGATCAGGGCCCTGCGGGACCTTTTACAGTTCCACAGGGCCTGTAAGACAGAGCTCTTCCGCCAGGCCTTCCAATAGGAGCCGCCACTACTGTTACCATCAATGATCCTAGTGAATGCTTTTACAGTTCCGCAGGGCCTGTAAGACAGAGCTCTTCCGCCAGGCCTTCCAATAGGAGCCGCCACTACTGTTACCATCAATGATCCTAGTGAATGCTTTTACAGTTCCGCAGGGCCTGTAAGACAGAGCTCTTCCACCCGGCCTTCCAATAGGAGCCGCCACTACTGTTGCCATCAATGATCCTAGTGAATGCTTGGATCCTAGGTCTAGCCCAGACATATTGCCGGGTCCATCAGCACGAGGGATGACGATTAGAAGAAAAACACAGATTGAGAGCCAGAATGCACGCCATCTAATCTTTAGTATTGTATGCACTTTACTGTTAATTGTTAATTATGTTTTGAATTGAGTATGTTTTATGCAATTTTATAGACTTTTAAGACTTTTATGGTACGTCAATTAGGTACATGGTACCGCTTTTTTAGCCGCCCTGAGCCTGCTTGCAGGATGGGTGGGGTATAAATATAATAAATAAATAAATAAATAAAACATTATGCTGTCTGATTGTATTATTTTATATTCTGTCATCTGCCTTAAACATCAGCAAGAAAGGCAGGCTATTAAGTAAATCAAGTAAAGAAATAAAAGTAGGTGCCTGGCAAATCTGACTGGGGAGGGAATTCCATAGAACAGATGCCACTACGGATTAAGTCCCTCCTCCCAGAAGCCACCTGCCTCATCGCTGAAGGTAGGAGAACAGCCTCTTCTCTTGTCCCTAGTGAGGTTTTGTTCTCGCCTGCTTTCTCATTAGCTCCACGTCCTCCTTAGCTACTCCCTTCTTCGGGTACTTTTCAGTACATGTTACGTCTGCTCTTTCTTCCTCTCAATCATATTTGCTCTTAGGCCCAGTAAGATTTTACCGCAGCTGTGTTCCCACCCTGCTTCCTTAGGTCCAGCTTCCCTCAATTCCCTTTGTTCTCTTCTCTTCAGGTCTCCATCCAGTCTTCCTTCCTTAAAGGATTTGTTTTGTAGACTATTACCAGCTTGGACTCCTTTATTTAGCCACTCTGTCCCTTGACTCCCTTCCCACTAACTCCTCTACTTAACTGACTAGGGTTGCCAGGTCCCTTCGTTGCATGGGGGCATTCCGGGGTTGGGGGGCAATGTTGTGTTACACACTGACATCACCTGGAAGTGACATCAATGCATTGGCAATGTCAGGGGCGACACTCAAACCATAGAGTTTTGCCCAAAAAGCAGAGTGTGACCCCCCCAACATCACTGACACACTAATGTCACTTCTGGGTGACATCAGTATGCTGTGTATGGCATCAGGGTGGGGGGGATTTCCTCTCGCCAGCCAGCTGGCCAGCGGTGGGCAGGAGCCCACAAAAGCGGTGGATTCCCCACCCCCATCTGGGGAATGGTATCCCTATAACTGACAGACCAGTGAGAGATTACTTTAAATTTGTCTGTCACAAAAAAATGGCACATGCACAGTAAGCAGGAGTTACCTCATGCCATGACACCACAATACTCTACATTTCTCCACCTCTGCCATCCACAGTATGTTGTGGTATAGCGATGTCACAAAATGAGGGCATGAGCAAGTTTCATTAGACATTATGGTGTGGAGGTAATGGTGCTGGTGGAGCCATTTTCAGTAGCAGGTGCACATTTGGCATATTGTTTGCTCTGACCCTGAACTTTGCAGTCCTCAATCTTCTGACCATTCTGAAACCTTTAGTATCTTTAGTACCTGTGCTTTTGTGATTCAATGATCGATCAAATCAAGTCATGGAAGTGGACTGCTGCAAATACTGTATTGATAACAACTTCCTGCAGAAGTTAAAATGTTTGCAAATATTCCATAACATCACTTCACCACAGCCAACTGATGCCTCATCACTGCTGTCACCACAAAATCCCTTACAATGTACATACAGGCAAAACGGAAAGAAAAACTACAAAAATAACTAGAGGACCACATAAATTGATCGCAGAGGAAATTAAAAGAACTAAGTAAGTATAAGTCTGGCTATCATCCAATATGACAATACTTAAGTGTCCCAAGGTTGAAAGCCTTAAAGCACATTAAATGACTATTGAGACATTATAAACAGGGACAGACCAGTTTTGTTATTTTTAAATTTCAAAATCTATATTGTAATAAATACGATATTCTGTGGTCTTGAAGAACTGAAAGTAATTGGGTGAGATGCTCTGATATCACAGAGAGGCTGGGCAGGAAAAGGAAGTTAAAGGGGGAGGGACAAAGAAGACAGACTCAACAAAAGGGTCCTGCACTGGCAGGAAAAAAAGGAATGGAAGAAAGAACCAAGTAAAAGGTTGGGGGAGGGAGTGTGATCACAGGAGCTGCTTCAGCAGCAAATAGTGAAAGAGCAGATAAACTATGCAGCTCAGCTGTCAACAGTGTGAACTCCTAGCTCAAATATTTCCACAACTGTGAAACTTGCTTAGGTTACTATGTTCACACATGTAACCAGGCCTGAGGGCTGAAAGGCCAATTCAATTGAACTCCATCAGCCTCTTGGTATGAACCATGAGATTTTACCAAGTTCCATCAATGGCTTCGATTCTGCGGATCATGGCTTGAGACCAGTATTCCCTTCCCTCTAAGCTGAGTCAGTGTTAGCTAGCTCACAGTTTTTTAGCCTCCGGCTCACAGATTTTTGTCTTCACTCAGGAAGGATGGCTCCAGAGCAGACTAATTTATGCAGTAGCCAAATCACTCACTCACAACTTCAATGCCAGTAGCTCACAAAGTAGAATTTTTGCTCACAAGACTCCACAGCTTAGAGGGAGCATTGCTTGAGACATAACAGATTTCCATCAGAGAAGCATATTTTTCTCAACTCCCAATCCACTGCAGTTCAAAGTACTCAAACCCCAAATGAGAACACATACACACACCCGAACACAATGAGGGGAAAATCAGAGTGAGTGGCTGGAATCAGCAAAAAATCACACACACTCACTATTCTTCTTCTTCGAGAGCCAGTTTGGTATAGTGGTTAGGAGCACAGACTCTAGTCTGGGAGAACCGGGTTTGATTCCCCACTCTTCAACATGCTGGGTCAGTCATAAGTTCTCTCAGAGCTGTTCTGGAAAGAGTAGTTCTAGAAAGAGCTCTCTCAGCGCCACCTACCTCACAAGGTGTCTGTTGGGGGAAGGGGAGGGAGAAGGAGATTGTAAAGTGCTCTGAGACTCCTTCGGGTAGTGAAGGGCGGGGTATAAATCCAATATCTTCTTCTTCTAGTTGTGGAAAATTTCTGTGGGATCCACTTAATACAAGTTTCATCTTACCTCTGACCTGCCAGATTCCACCTTGGTTTTGTTTGTACTGTCACCATCCACCCAACTGTGGCCACAGTTTCTTAAATTAAAAGTAGGCAATTCTGTGTGTACGTGCACCCAGGATCAGATGCTAGCACTGAACAGCTCCTCCCACTGTTTGTCAGATTAAGATGTAAAGGTTGGATGAGAAAGATAGATATCTGGACATATCATTTGCCATATTATTCATATAATACTTATTGAAGACCTGAGCGACCTGATTTGGCTGGCCTGAGTCTGACATGAAGCCAGATGTTTCTAGTTGGGAATATTTGAAAGCTTATAGAGTACCAGAAGTTGGAGTTTATATGTCAGCCAGTACACAAGGGCTTATATGCTAAGCAACATGAGGTGTAGTGCTTGAGGAAGGCAAGTTTTTGGTTGATATTTTTTTTAAGATATCTACTAACTTAAGGTCCAAGAAACTAGTAAACAATTTGCAGGATTCCATTTGCAGAAGAAATACTTGGCTTTGCTAGAGAATCCAATAAGGTTTTTGTACTCTTAAAAATTACATCTATCTTCCCTGGGAAAAATGACATTGTCACAGAGTACAGTGCGAAAGAAGGGGGGCATCACAAGAACATAAGAGAAGCCAATGTTGGATCAGGCCAATGGCCTATCCAGTCCAACACTCTGTCTCACAGTGGCCAAAAATACCAGGTGCCATCAGGAGGTCCAGCAGTGGGGCCAGAACACTAGAAGCCCTCCCACTGTTCCCCCCCCCCCAAGCACCAAGAATACAGAGCATCACTTGCCCCAGCCTGAGAGTTCCTATCTATACCTTGTGGCTAATAGCCACTGATGGACTTCTGCTCTATATCTAATTCCCTCTTGAAGCTGTCCATGCTTGTAGCTGCCACCACCTCCTGATGCAATGAATTCCATGTGTTAATCACTCTTTAGGTGAAGAAGTACTTCCTTTTATCTGTTCTAACCCGACTGCTCAGCAATTTCATTGAGTGCCCATGCGTTCTTTTATTGCGAGAAAGGGAGAAAAGTACTTCTTTCTCAACACGCCCCATCCCATGCATAATCTTATAAACTTCGATCATGTCACCCCTCAGCCGTTGTTTCTCCAAGCTAAAAAGCCCCAAGTGTTTTAACCTTTCTTCATAGGGAAAGTGTTCCAACCCTTTTATCATTCTAGTTGCCCTTTTCTGCACTTTTTCCAATGCTACAATATCCTTTTTGAGGTGTGGTGTCCAGACCTGTACACAGTACTCCAAATGAGGTTGCACCGTTGATTTATACAGGGGCATTATGATACTGGCTGATTTGTTTTCAATTCCTTTCCTAATAATCCCCAGCATAGCACTGACCTTTTTTATAGCAGTCACACACTGTCTTGACATTTTCATTGAGTTATCTACTATGACTCCAAGATCTCTCTCTTGGTCAGCCTCTGCCAGTTCGGACCCCATCAATGTGTATTTATATTTAGGATTTTTGGCTCCAATGTGCATCACTTTGCACTTGGCCACACTGAACCGCATTTGCTACTTTGACGCTCACTCGCCCATCCTCGACAGATCCCTTTGGCGTGCCTCATAATCCTCCCTGGTTCTCACCACCCTGAACAACTTCGTGTCATCTGCAAATTTTGCCACTTCACTGCTTACTCCCAACTCGAAATCATTAATAAAAAAGTTATAAAGCATCGGACCGAGTACTTATCCATGTGGTACCCCACTGCTTACCACCCTCCACTGAGAAAATTTTCCATTTATACTCACTCTCTGTTTCTGATTAATTAGCCAGTTTTTGATCCACAAAAGGACTTGTCCTTTTATCCCATGAATACTGAGCTTACTTAGGAGCCTTTGATGAGGAGCTTTATCAAAAGCTTTCTGGAAGTCAAGGTAAACAACATCTCTTGGGTCCCCCTTGTCCACATGTTTGTTCACTCCCTCAAAAAGCACTAACAGGTTTGTGAGACAATAGCTTCCCTTACAGAACCCATGCTGAGTACGCCTCAATAGTTTTTGTTCATCAATGTGCCTGCTAATTCTTTCCTTAATAACAGTTTCCACCAACTTACCCGGTATTGATGTCAGACTGACTGGCCTGTAATTTTCCGGATCTCCTCTGGAACCCTTTTTAAAGATGAGAGTGACATTAACTCCCTTCCAGTCCTCAGGAACTTGGAGTTCATTTGGGGCACAGGTTGGGTCTATTTGACTCAGCTGATACCTTGAGTAAACAGAAAGTCCATAATACATACATTAAGCCCACCTGTGTATTGCAGGAAAGAGGGGTAGTAGTAGGCCCACTGTCTTCTAGAGACAATTTGTCCACCATTACTGATCTTGTTCTGGAACCCTGGACAAAGTTTGACAAAGTTTCTCATGATATCCTTGAAGATAAACTGGTTAAGTGTGGGTTGGATGGTGCAACCGTTGGATGGATTCATGGTTGGTTGAAAAATCGTACCCAACAAGTGCTCATAAATGGCTCTATGTCTATGTGGAGAGTCCTACACTTAGGTACAAAAAATCAAAGGCACAGATATAGAATGGGAGGGACTTGGCTTGACAGCAGCACATGTGAAAGGGATCTAGGTGTTCTGGTTGATCACAAGCTAAACATGAGCCTACAGTGCGATGTGACTGTGAAGAAAGCTAATACAATCTTAGGATACATTAACAGAAGCATTGTGTCCAGATCACGGGAAGTGGTAGTTCTGCTCTATTCTGCTATGGTCAGGCCTCACCTGGAGTACTGTGTCCAAGCTGGAGCGTGTCCAGAAGAGGGCAACCAGGATGGTGAGAGGGTTGGAATCCAAGTCTTATGAGGAAAGGCTGAAAGAGTTGGGTATGTTTAGCCTGGGAAAGAGAAAGCTTAGAGGGGACATGATTGCAGTCTTCAAGTATTTGAAGGGCTGTCATGTAGAAGATGGAGCAGATCTATTCTCTCTTGCTCCGGATTGCAAGACTAGATCTAATGGGTGGAAATTAAAAGGGAGTCGTTACCGGCTAAATATTAGGATAAACTTCCTAACTGTAAGAGTGGTTGAGCAGTGGAACAGACTGCCTCGGGAGGTGATGGATGCTCCTTCGCTGTACATTTTCAAGCGGAGGCTGGACGACTATCTTTTGGGTATGTTGTAGGGCTATCTTTCGGATATGCTCCTGCAGAGTGCAAGGGGTTGGACTAGATGACCTGCAAGATCCATTCCAACTCTAACATCTTATGATTCTATGACGCATCTCTACAGTACAATCCTAAACAGAGTGACATCTTTCTGTTGAAGTCAATGAGCTTAGAAGACTGTAACTCCACACAGAACTGCAGTGCTAGTTTTGTGGCCTTTCATTTAATTTAGGAGTATTCAATGACACTCAATCATTTTATATTGGAAGCGGCAAGAGTCCTCTGGCTATGGCCAATAAAATTTCACTGAAAGATTCTGAAACCACTTAAGCTTTCTATACCATACAGCATCCTTGGAAAGCTCAAAGTGTGCAGGCAAATTGTATGTGGTTTAATTTGGCAAAAAAAAATGGCCATGGACTTTAAATATAGACGTATGCCTCTGCTAAGATCAAAGCACAGAGTAGCCATTTCAATTGCACTTCATAGCTCAGAAACATCCTTATGTGCCAACATTAGGAAGTGAAACTTTTTACAACATGGTGATAGATATTTATCACCTACTAATAATGTCTGTTAAGATCTGGTATAACTATATCGCTTCTCGGCCTTTTGGCTAAGATCAAGTGTGTAGATCTGGTATAACTATTGATGAAGGTTAAAGCAGAAGGTGCCCAAGCAGGATTACAGCTGAACATCAAGAAGACAAAAATAATAACTACTGAGGAATAACACAACTGATAGTAGTGTTATTGTTGAAGGTTTTCTATCCCTTGGCTCCATCTTCATCCAAAAGGGAGACTGCAACCAAGAAATCAGGAGGAGACTGAGACTGGGAAGGGCAGGCATGAAGGGGCTAGAAAAGATCCTTAAGGATGTGTCCCTGGCGACCAAGATCAAGTTAATTCATAATATAGTATTCCTCAGTACTATGTATGGGTGTGAAAGTTGGACAGTGAAAAAAGCTGACAGGAAGAAAGTTGATTAATTTGAAATGTGGTGTTGGAGGAGAGTTTTATGGATAGCAAGAAAGACAAATAAGTGGATGCTAGATCAAATCAAGCCTAAACTCTCCCTAGAAGCTAAAATGACCAAACTAAGGCTATCACACTTTGGCCACATTATGAGGAAACAAACCTCACTGGAAAAGACAATAACGCTAGGAAAAGTGGAAGGCAGCAAGAAAAGACGAAGACCCAACACAAGATGGACTGACTCAATCAAGGAAGCCATGGCCTTCAGTTTGCGAGACCTGAGCAAGGCTGTTAACAAAAGGATGTTTTGGAGGTCATTACTTCATAGGGTCACCATAATTTGGAAGCAACTCAGTGGCACTTAACACACACACACACATCTGTATTTCGATTAGGGTGGCCCTGGCCCCAACATCAGCCCCAATATCAGGACTAATTTAACAACCAACAGTCTGGCAAGAACCCAGAGTATGGTGGTAGTTGACCACCGGATGCTGTGAGAATGCTGCGATCTTTCATTAAGATTTATGTTCCTTGAAATTTACATTTTATATGCTATGGTTTTAATTTAACTTTTGTGTCTTAACAGATGTTGTTGTTTTAATATTTATATATATATATATATTCTGTAAGCCACCCTGACCCTGCCACGGCGGGGAGAGCAGGATACAAATTAAATAAATAAATAAAACAATAAATAAATAAAATGTATCAAGCTGCTGCCAAAAGCACAGTAAGAGGTCAAGCTTGTTCATTTCTGGTCATTGTCCACCCTTGGGGAAGAATATAACCTCCATTTATGAAGGGAAAGTCATGTGCCCTTCAAAACATTTACTTCCAAAGTAAAATAGATCTAGTGGAAGGTAAATGAGACTGCTGTCCCTTAGATTTGATGGATTGCTGCTGAACTTGCAGAGTTTTGCCACAAAATAAGTCTGTAATCATTCCTGGCCTGCAGATGCCATAACCACCACTTAAGCCATTTCAGTAGGCACAAGCAATAAAACAATCTTTAGCAGGTAGTAAGATAAAATGTATTTAGAGTTCAGGAAGGAAAAACGTTATGGCATTATGGCCAGAGAACTCAATAATAAGTAAAAGCAGAAACGTTGAAAAGTGCATGACTTCCTTACAAAATTAATTCACCCTCATTTAGCTGCACAGCTTTGCACAGTAAAGGAAATGTGGAAGATAGTGGCTGAAGCATTTAATGAGAGAGCCTGGGATCCTTCCTAAAATTTTACGAGCACAAAGAAGAGCAGGTGATTTTTGCCTAATCCCCCAGCTTGCAGCACCCCACAGTGTCCCTTCAAATATTGTTCCTGGGGAATGGGGGACACTGGGAATATACTGGGGATTTTGCAGCAAGGGGATTGTTGAAAATCAACCCCCTACTCTGCCCCTGGAAATCCTCTGTGGGATCCAAACCAGACAGGCAGTCCCACAGAGCACCATTCTTTCATGTTAAGTGCTTAGGGTTGAAGCCTGATCGCGGGGGGGGGGGGGAGGCATGGCTAATTGCCCCAGCACAGTTTGATCCGTGATTACGCAATCAGATGCGCCGGCAGCACACCACAGGTTTTTCCCTTGGCGCCGGCGGGTAAACGAGGGACCAGAGGGGAATGCCACGCGCCGGCACGATCACGCCACGAGCGTCTGGAGGCAGCCCATGGCAAACGTTTACTAGTACCTTGGAGGTACTAGTTTTTAACGCGCATCGTCGGCAGGAAGCCACGGGTTAGCCATGGGAGCACTACGCTTCCCAGATGTTGCGGTGTGATCACGCTCGGAAAATCCGCCTATCATCCGTCTCTTTAGCGCGGCAAATGCTCCGTGTGAACGGGGCCAGTGATTGTCTGAAGAGGCCCTTCTGTGCATGCTCAGCTGAGGTGAGGCAGGTGGTTGAGTGATCCAGGGCCTTCTTTGTACTGGCACCCTAGTTAGAGAATTAATTGCCCAGAGACATTTTCCTTTCCATCTGTAGAAAGCTGACAGTAACAGCTTTGTTATGGAGGACATTTTGCCTTTGAAAATTAACTCATCTTAGATAAAGAAACAGTATTTTTAACTGAAAGAAATGTTGTTTTTATTCTTGCCTTTGATTTTACTGTTATGTTCACCCAGTTACTGGGACTCAGTGGTACAACACAAACTATGCAGAAGGTCACCAAGACAGTCCCTGACATCTCCATTGTAGGTAGTAGCTGCCAGGAAACACCTTTCTTTGCCTGAGCTGATACCATAGAGAGCAGCTGCCAGTCAGAGTGGACAATACTGAGCTGCCTAGATCAATGTTCTGGCTCAGCAAAAGGCAGCATGTATCTTTTGATGCTTTATAATGTGATTTTTGCATTTCTGTTATTTTTATTCTATGAATGGCTTCAAGAGCATAGTGAAGAAATCTCTCCTTATATATATTTGACTTTTGGTGTCCCTCCTGGACACGCTTCCACAGCCTTTGGCCCGCTCAGATGGCGCTCTCACAGTCTCCCAATCCCGTGGCTGCATTGGCTCACTGCATTGGCTCGGCCCCGCCCACTGAGCCAGCGGGCAGCATTTTTCCCTCAGTCTGAAGGGAGCCGGCGAAGGGGATGGATGGTCTGCTGAGAGAGCAGCAACCCCTCCACGGGGGAGAAGGAGGTAGACCTAGGGAGCGGCGGCAAGCAGGGGAAGCACTCACCTTCGCTGCCCCTTCCGGCCCCTCTCCCTCGGCCACAAGGCCTGCACCACAGGAAAGGCTGCCCAGCACCCTTCAAAGGCTCCCCCACCTTCCTCCAGCAGTGGCAGCAGTGCCAGGGAGGGTCTGGCCTAGAGGAAATGAACTGCGGCTCCTGGAAAGCTGGACTCTCTCCTGAGGAAGACAGTTCTCTTGGCTCTTGTGTGAGACTAACTGTGACTAACTGTCTCCTCAGTGGCTGTTGGTAGGCAACCAAACAACCAAGCTTGCTTCTGTGAGTTAAAAAACAAAGGACTTTCAGCATAAACACCCCCCCCCCCCGCTTGGCCACCTTTCTGTCACAATAAATTTAACATGCCTCTCCTTTTTGGTTCCACCATGGCTGGCTGGCTGGCTAATGAGGTGGGCCAGTGACCATCAAACCATTCTCTTCAACCCCCTGTTGTGCGGTTGAGTTTCCACTAGGGTTGCCAATCTCCAGGTGAGACATGGAAATCTCCTGCTGTTACAATTGATCTCCAGATGACAGAGATCAGTTCCCCTGGAGAAAATGGCTGCTTTGGAGTGTAGGCCCTATGGCATTATCCCCTGCTGAGTCCTTCCATCCCCCCCCAATGCTGCCCTCCACAGGATCCACTCCCCAAATCTCCAGGTATTTCCCTAATCAGAGGTGGCAACTGTGCTTTCTCCTCAGTGCCTGTTGCTAGGCAACCAGGTTCTGTCACTAAAAGGCCCTTTCCATACCTGTTTTGGCCTTTAAGAGAAAACTCATTGGGGCCGGTCCTGATAGGGTTGCCAACTCCAGGTGGGAAATTCCTGGAGATTTGAGGGATGGAGCCTGGAGAGGTTGAGGTTTGAGGAGGGGTGGGACCTCAGACAGGTACAATTCCATAGACTCCACCCTCCAAGCCAGCCATTCCCTCATGGGGAACCATCATTGCCAATCTCCAGGTGGAGGCTGGAGATCACTCAGAATTACAACTGCTCTCTAGGAGGGAGCGGGAATAGATGGAAAGCTGAAGCCAGGGGGCAGATAACGGTAGGTTGACGGTTGGTAGGGAGGGAGATCGGGTTGCCAACACCAGGTTGGGAACTTCCTGGAGATTTGAGGGGTGGAGCCTGGAGAGGCTGAGGTTTGAGGAGGGGTGGGACCTCAGACAGGTACAGTGCCATAGACTCCACCCTCCAAACCAGCCATTCCCTCATGGGGAACCATTGTTGCCAGTCTCCAGGGGAGGGATGGAGATCACACAGAATTACAGCCGCTCTTCAGATGGCACAGATCAGTTCCCCTGGAGAAAATGGTGGACTCTGTGTCATTATACCCTGCTGAGGGGTATACCCTGCTGAGGGGCACTCTCCCAGATCCTCTTTCTAGAGCTCGTCGTATTTATTTCCACAATGTGCCTTATTCCTAGTGGAATATAAAGTTAAGAAAACAAAAAAAATGATCTAGCCAAAGTAAAGCACATTTCATAGATGCTAATGGAAGAGTGAAGAGTGATTAACAGTGCAATCCTAAGCCATCCTAAGCACAGTTATAACCTTCTAGGTGCAATAGCCCAACAGCCACACACACAGAGAAGCATCAGTAAAACCTTTTTCACAAATATGTCGGTATTGCTCTTTCCTACAGCTGCTGGTGGAGATGGTGTACAAACATTCCATATCTTTCAAGAGATGCATATTCTAAGGCTGCTGCCACACACGCTAAGTAATCCACTTCAATCCACTTTTAGTGCACTTTCAAAGTGGAGTTTTACTGTGTGAACTGGCAAAATCCACTTTGAAAGTGCACTGAAAGTGGATTGAAAGTGGATTCTTAGCGTGTGTGGCAGCAGCC
>NW_015167566.1:521357-528356 GCF_001447785.1 Gekko japonicus | reverse complement strand
AGGCTGCTGCCACACACGCTAAGTTAATCCACTTCAATCCACTTTTAGTGCACTTTCAAAGTGGAGTTTTACTGTGTGAACTGGCAAAATCCACTTTGAAAGTGCACTGAAAGTGGATTGAAAGTGGATTACTTAGCGTGTGTGGCAGCAGCCTAAGAGGTGTTTAGGTCTTACCACTTCTGTTTAGAGTGCCACTTTATGGATCAGCTTTTCAGTGGTGCTCTCATGGAGGAACATGATAAAGTTTGAACCAATGCATTAGTAGCAAAGACAATGATTAACAGTGCAATTCTAAGCTAATAGCCCTCCTACTATCAATCAGTGGATACACAAAGTGTGAGACTTTTTTTGCAAGAAAAACTCTCAGTGTATAAAGTAAAGAACATAATGAACATGAGCTTCTTAATCCATTAGACAAATGGTATCCAATATCAATTCAGAGGCAACTTCAGAGGACGGCGGAAGATCGGAAGGCCTGGCGAGAGCTCGTCCATGGGGTCGCGAAGAGTCGGACTCGACTGTGCGACTGAACAACAACAATCCAATATCAGACAAAACTGAGATAGACAAATTTGACTGGGAAACTATCATGGATGCTAACGTAAAAATTCTGTTATATGGGTAGCGATATAACGGGCTATCTACCTGACATTTACGGTTCCACTGAGCAGGTAAAAATTGTTAGTTTTAAAGTAACCCATTAATGGTAGCTATATGTATAATACCAAAAGTTAAGAATGTGTTCTTTGTTAAAGGAAAAGTTAGAGCTAGTTTAACAATAGTACTATGATGTGTACCATGTTGTTAAAGGTAAGTTTCTTAAGCAACTTTGAATTTAATGTTAATATCACATGTATTATTACTGCATTTTATTTCCATATTTCAGTCTCTGTGAAGTGACATATATGTAGTTCCAGAATCGATCTATAAAATCTCAATAAAATTTCAGTGTTTTATTTAAAAAAGCATAGTGCAATTCTAAGCAGAGTTACACACCCTTCCAAGTCTATTGACTGCAGTGGATTCAGAAGAGTGTCACTCTGCTTAGGGCTCCACGGTAAAACACAGACTGAACGGAGAAGGAAAGAAACAAACCATTCATTAATCATATTGCTCTACTGTTTTATTTTGGCACACATGCTTCATTAATGCCATGCATATAAGGCTGCAATCCTCAGCACACTTTTAGGGAAGAACTTTAACTGAACTTAGTACAATGGACTCCAACTTTTCTTGACTCAGGACCCAGCTTCAACACCCAAGAGGCAACTGAGATGCCAGCATGGCACAGGAAGGCAGAAGAGGACAGGCCAGAGTTATGACCTCACCTGGGGAGGGGTCTCTGCTGCTAGCACAACTGAAACATCAGACTGGCAGAGGAGAGGTGGCTAAGCCTGGTAGAGCGGAGGAAGAAAAAGAAAGTAAAGGACAGTACACCAGCCACAGGTCCTCCCAGATGGTAGCTTTATAGGAGTTCACAATCCAGCTGATAGAGCCCTGTTACCCATCTGAGGGTCACAACTTATTGGATTACTAACTAATTAGGACTTGCTTCTGAGCAAAAAGCTTAGATCATGCAGTGAAAGAGTTTAGGTGGGGACCTTAAAATCTTTTTTCATTTAAGATCAGATGAATGTTTTTCAAAGAGCCCTGTTTTTGGTGGAAAGCCCGTGGAAACAAAATGCCAAAGCAAGATAAGAGGTAAAAAGGAAAGCATCCTAAGTCACCTAGCAAGTACACAAAGCAAGGCTGATATACCTGTGTGTCTTTAACCACAGATACACCTTTACGGGGGGCAGTGCTTGGTTGTTGTGAGAAAAACCAACATTACCATTGTATTGTCTTTAGTCAGAGCATGAGAAATTGCCAACATGAGGTCGACAGGTTTTCAGTATGCCATTGCAGCTGAACCTTTAGCAGAAGCTTGATGTGTAGAGACATTTGCAAGTGATGACTGTGATATATTTTCCAGCTTTATGGCAGATACCTCAGTTTTACTGTGACTCAGCAAGATTCTAACAGTGACCCAGCAAGATCATAACTGAGGAAGGAATAAGGTGTTTTTGTCAGTGGAACCAGTTTTGCCCTGGATCTTCAGGATAGTTCTTAGAAATAAATAGTTCCCTGTAAACTACAGTGGTATCTCAGGCCATATCTCTTGTTCCCACCAAACACTTCCATATGTATCTGTATAAACCCTAGTGCTGATTACTGCAGCTCACGTGGTTACTGAATGCATGGAAGAAGGCCAAGTTAGGCCAGTATATTCTGGTCACTGGCAGCCCTAATAAGATATTTCAACCAATTTTAAACACATGTGTACATGCATCTGGGAAATCTGACCCCAATCTAATATAAACACATATGTAGACACGTTTGCTCCAGAAAAGGATAACATTGGAGTTATCGGCAGGGCTCTTTTTGTAGCAGGAACTCATTTGCATATTTGGCGACACACCCCTACGGTAGCCAATCCTCCAAGAGTTTACAGAGCTCTGTTTACAGGGGCTACTGTAAGCTCTTGGAGGATTGGCTACATGAGGGGTGTGTCGCCTAATATGCAAAGGAGCCCTGGATCGGTATACGTGTAGCAATCACATTTCTTGTGTACATGCACCCCAACATAACTGAGGAAAATTAAAGAAGAGCACAGTTTTAAACAGGAAGCAGATGACTGGCAATTAGCAGGGCCAGCAGCAGCCAAAGTATAATTGTATTATTAGATGCAAAGTACAATGTTGTGTCACCAGTGTAATTTGGTTCCTGTTACATATCAGGAAAACGAGGGATGCCATAATGTTGTACTATATCACTTTGCCAAAACTGTACACACAATAACAGGTCCTCTTCTGAACAGCCATAAAGGAGAACCCAAAAGAGTATATGTGAAGAGTGTGGGGGGGGGGGGGAATTGAAATAACATATTAGAGAAATTAAGCAGCTGCTGGATCTAATTAAAAGGACTGCATAGACAAATGAAGATGTACATGACATGTGCCCATAAGAGTTGAAAAAGCAAATAAAAGGACCAAACTTGTTTAGAATGTGCAAAGCACCAGGATATTTTAACCAGAAATAATATCCAAGAGGGAAATACGAACATCATAAAACTGATACATGAGCCATTACACCCTTTGCAAGAGTTACTACCTTACAAAGTGTTAATAGCCTGCCTACTTTAAAAAAGCACTTTAAGAAAAACAGAATTCTAATTGTAGACCTTAAAAATCACAAGTTAAAAAGAAATAGTTTGGGGTTGTCACTGCTCGCCCTGGCCTCAGACCAGGGACCCTCTGCTCTAGTATGCAAGGGCTCCCTCCCAGGCTCCTCCTTGGCCAACTGATTTAACAGTCAAGCACCGGGAAAATCTCAGGTGCCCAGTCCTGGCTCCAGCCCCTTGTCCCTCTCAAGTACAAGGCAGCTCCAGAGTTCTTCGGCCATCCCCTCCCATCCACACGGGTCTGAGGCCTCTGATTCCTGGCCTTCCCACTTTTCTTCTGGACCCTTGCCACTGTCCTTTCTGTGTAGGTAGGGTCTGCCCTCCACTCCAGGGCCTCCTCTCTTCCACCATCATCCCTGGTCCTCAAGTCCTTCCCAGCCCCAAGGCTGTTGGTGCCCCTCACTACTTCTGGCCTCCTGCCCCAGCTACTGGGCTCACCCAGGTGTCTGGCCTGCGCCCAATGTCTGGGGCTCTCCCTGGCTACTCGGGCCCTCCAGCTGCTGCCTGTTTTCCTGCCCCCACTCTGGAGTCCACCCCTGACTTTCTGTTGCCACCAAAACGTAAGGCTGTCAGCCAGCAGGGCAGCCCTGCTCTCCCAGCGGTGTGTCACTTCTGCCCCAGTAGTTTTTAGTTCCAGCTGGGTCATTGGAGGCAACCTGTCACCGTCTGGGCCACAGGGGATTTAAAAAGAAAGCAGAAAGGGGGAAATGTTTGGGGATTTTTTAAAAAAAACTTAATGTAACTTCCGAGAAGCGCATAGAAACATTTAGAAAACCCCCGACTACAACTCCATAGAATCATTTAAACACACAAAACTGCCTAATGCTGAATCAGACCACTGGTCCATCAGGATCAGTACTGCCTACTCAGACTGGCAGCAGCTCTCCAGGGTCTCAGGCAGAGGTCTTTCACACCACCTAATTCCGGATCCCCATAACTGAAGATGCTGGAGACTGAACCTGAGAGAACTTCTGCATACCAAGCAGGTGCTCTAGCACTGAGCTGCAGCTCCTCCCCTTTCTTTTTCTTCAGTACATCCTAACAGACCAAACATAATAAAACCTTTTTTTGCCCAGATCAGCATCAATTTCTAATAAAATAGTGCAGTTTCTAAAAAAACAAAAAAAACCCTCAAAAAGCAGGGCTATTTTTGGGCAGGAACGCACAGGAACGGAGTTCCGGCTGGCTCCCGAGTTGGCCATGCCCAGCAGGAACTCATTAGCATATAGGGCTGCCAAACCGCGGCGGGGGATCCGTGCGTCGTCGCAGGATCGCTGCTGCGGGGGGGAGCAATCCGCGTTGCACTGGCGTTGCCAGGATGTGACGCTACGCGTCGCTCTGGCAATGGGGCTGTTTGGAGTCCTGTTGCCAGGGCGACGCGTAGTGTCACATCCTGGCGACGCCGGTGCAACGCGGATTGCTGTCCCCCTGCGGCAGCGATCCTGCGACGATGCACAGATCCCCCGCCGCGGTTTGGCAGCCCTATTAGCATTACAGGCCACACCCAACAGCAGAAACTCATTAGGACGGGCTACATTAGGGGTGTGTGGCTAACATGCCAAGGGTTCCTGCTACAAAAAAAAGCCCTGGGTTTTGACAAAAAACAAGGTAAACAGAATACGAAGCAAAAGGTGAGTGTGGCTGGATGACCACACTTCTGGTAATGTGGGCTGTGGCGTAATAGGCTAATGAGCTGCTCTGTCAGGGGTGTGGCCTAATAGGCTAATATGTTTCTGCTGTTGGGTGTGGCCTGTTATGCTAATGAGTTCCTGCTGTGCCTTTTCTACAAAAAAAACCCTGTCAAAAACCATCTTGGGTTGCTAGACAACCGAAGATATTGGCCAGGTTTTGTTTTTCTTTACATCTGCACAAGCACAGACATCGCTAGCTACTTTGCAATGCGGGTTAATCTGGTATATTTTAATCTATTTTTTTAATTCAGTATATTTTTGCGCAAACTTGGGGCATTAACTCAAGTTTGCAGAAAGTTACACCCTGACACCTAGTGCCCCCCTTTGTATTTTTTTTAAATTTGCACCCATGGAAATTAGATATGCAAAAGCCACATTCACAAGTACAGTTCACTCACTGGCTCTCAGTTGTCATTTTAGGGAGTCAAGTAAGACATTCAAAGTGTGGTTGAAGCAGTTTTGAGACACTTCCTCTGCCCAGATAGCAACTGCATTGGAATGCAGGGAACATGCATTGAAACCACTTCTGCCACATTTTGAAGTATATAGGTAATTCCCAATTCTTCTCACTGCTTCAGCCTCCATCCCACATGGCTTTTGGACATGACAAGTCCTGTGGTTCCCAGCACAGTATTTTTCATTGGTCTCAGGGGACTCCACTTTTTTTCACCAGTAGAAAAGCTGATTTGGAGATGGGAGTAAGCAGTGAAGTGGCTAAATTTGCGGATGATACGAAGTTGTTCAGGGTGGTGAAAACCAGTGAGGATTGTGAGGCACTCCAAGGGGATCTGTCAAGGATGGGCGAGTGGGCGTCAACATGGCAAATGGGGTTCAATGTGGCCAAGTGCAAGGTGATGCACATTGGAGCCAAAAATCCTAAATATAAATACACATTGATGGGGTCTGAACTGGCAGAGACTGAGCAAGAGAGAGATCTTGGAGTTGTAGTGGATAACTCACTGAAAATGTCGAGACAGTGTGTGACTGCAATAAAGAAGGCCAATGCTATGCTGGGGATTATTAGGAAGGGTATTGAAAACAGATCAGCCAATATAATAATGCCCCTATATAAATCAATGGTGAGACCTCATTTGGAATACTGTGTGCAGTTCTGGTCACCACACCTTAAAAAGGATATTATAGCTTTGGAAAAAGTGCAGAAAAGGGCAACTCGAATGATAAAAGGGTTGGAACACTTTCCCTATGAGGAAAGGTTAAAGCGCTTAGGGCTCTTTAGCTTGGAGAAAAGACGACTGAGGGGTGACATGATCGAGGTTTATAAGATTATGCATGGGAAAGAGCAGGTAAAGAAAGAGGTACTTTTCTCCCTTTCTCACAATACAAGAACTCGTGGGCACTCCATGAAACTGCAGAGCGGTCGGGTTAGAACGGATAAAAGGAAGTACTTCTTCACCCAAAGAGTGATTAACACTTGGAATTCACTGCCACAGGAAGTGGTGGGTGCTACAAGCATGGATGGCTTCAAAAGGGAATTAGATAAGCATATGGAGCAGAGGTCCATCAGTGGCTATTAGCCACAAGGTATAGCTAGGGGCTCTGGGGCAAGTGATGCTCTGTCTTCTTGGTGCTTGGGGGGGTCAACAGTGGGAGGGCTTCTAATGTCCTGGCCCCACTGCTGGACCTCCTGATGGCACTGGTATTTCTGGCCACTGTGTGACACAGAGTGTTGGACTGGATGGGCCTTTGGCCTGATCCAACATTGGCGTCTCTTATGTTCTTATGTTCTTAACCACTGTCCTTCTTTGGAGTTTTTTTTAAACAGAGGCTAGATGGCCATCTGACAGCAATGCTGATTCTATGACTCACTATCAGGGGTCATTTCGTACAAAAAGAGCTAGGGGAACTCATTAGCATATCTCTTTAGCATATGCCACACCCCCTGACATCAGGGGCCTGGCGGTGGACCTGTAAGGCCAGCAGGAGTGCGAGGAAGCCCCGCCAAGGCCCTCCCTGGCCCCAGGCAGGCAGGGGTGGGGAGTGGCAGGGAGGAAGCAACTTACCCTCCCTCTTCTCCTGCCTCCTCCTGGCTGAATGAGGGCTGGAAGCAGGGCGGCCGGAAGCAGGGGG